>NC_091458.1:90737039-90904539 GCF_027789765.1 Dendropsophus ebraccatus | reverse complement strand
CACCCCCATGGCACTGATTTGCGCAGAAAAAAGTAGCATTGAAACTCTGCGTTGAATCAAACTGATTGAGCTATTTTTCCCTAATGTTAGGTTTGATTCCAGCATTATTGTAACCGTTTTTTTGTTTGTTTTTTAAAAAGAGCATTTAAAATAATGCTACTACATTAGCAAGACTGAGTCTATGTTCACAAAACATCTTTTAAGGTTAAAAAATGTGGCCATATTTTGATAGCTATAGTTGTAAATTATTAACATGCTCTTTTTTTACAGCCATAATCACAATACGGCCATATTGTTACCTCAAAAAGACACTGTGTGAACATAGCCTTAATAAGTAGTGTTAAAGAGATCTGTTAAAATGTTCAGGCTTGACATCATCATTATCCAAATCTAAACGCTCAACATTTGTTTCTCTGCGGCTGCAGAAGTTGGAGGCCACCCTACATGTATACAGCCTATGGTGAATATTTTGACAGAACTGCTCAACACTATTAATAAAGTCCAAACCCACCGCTTATTGAAACTTCTATTTAAAGTCTGAATTATATACACATGTGCAATATGGATTTTATATAACTTATTCCTCATATGTAAAAACTCAACAACCCATTGAATGAACTCATCGATTAGGGACTAAAAATGGTTTTAATATGAAGCACAATGTTTTCAGTGAGAAAACCAAATGACCGGATCTAAAATAAAATTAAGTAAAAATTGTAATTGAGCACTTTGGCTGCCATTTTAAAGGGTTTTTTTTTTGTATTATTCATTTCTCATTCATTTATTTTCTCCCCATTTCATAAGCACCTCTGAAACAACTACATCCAAACTGTAAAGTGTAGACTGTAATTTGTTTAATAACCTAAAGGTATGTTTGTATGGGGAGGATGGGCAATGTATTGTTAAGTACTGTTGTAAAGCAATTGGAATGACACATACAGAGAAATTATTGCAGTTTTTATAGTGTTCTATCTAGTAAGCACCTGTCACAGCTTATTAGGTAATAACACATACCGTAGCAATACTACTAGCACAGCATCACTCTTATCTAATATGTATAGACCATACACAGAATCTTCAAGGCACTCCTATTGCCTGTGAACACATCTTCTCCACCACCCCCACCCCATATGACTGATAGCCTAGTTCCCAGAGCTGTCAGCGAATCTCTGGGTTGGAGGTTGCATCTGCTCTGACTTTCTCCTTTCAAAGAAATCAGTGCAGGCAGGCCAGCCATTCTCATCCTGTGTCCCAGGAGAGCGCTGCTGCGGGCACTTGATGTTGTTCTAGGTCTCCGGCCACATCTCCATATTGTTCAACCCTGACACTACAACCAGTACAGAAGTCAGCTGTACACAGAGCTGTTTTACTAATATTAATATTATCATTTAAGGGGTTCTGAGTAATTTAAAAAGAAACAGTGCCACTTATGCCCATAGGCTGTGCCTGGTATTGCAGCTCATCTCAAGCCCTGTTCGAGTGAATAAGGCTGAACGTCAATCGCAAAGAAAGAAACTATGTTTCTTTTCATGTCTATGCATAGCAGACCTGGACCTGTCATTTAAATTCTATGAGCTGCAATATTTGTGCAATATGAATTTAGCTACATTTCCCACAGCTTTATGTTCAGTCCACGGTAAAGGGGTATTTCCATCTTAAACACATATTACATATCTACAGGGTGTATGAAAGATATGGGACTCACCCCTGGCACCCACCCACTTTGTCTCAAACCCAAACTCTCAGCCTTTAAATAACGGTGGCTGAGTTGGATGCAGGCTTAGGCTATGTTCACACAATGTAAAAGTACGGCCATAGTTGCAATCTGCAACAACGGACGTACTTTGTACGCCAAGACACCCTGCATATTCTTCTATGGGATCCTGGCCGGAACATATACACATAGTATACGCTCCGGCCGGGATCCCTTGCGGCGCCGCAAAGAACTGACATGTCAGTTTTTTGCGGCTGCAATTCATTGAATAGTAGAAAAGCATTTCAGTGCACACTATGGGGGAGATTTATCAAAGGGTGTAAAATTTAGACTGGTGCAAACTGCCCACACCAATCAATCACAGCTCAGCTTTCCTTTCAGCACTGCCTAAAGCTGAGCTGTGATTGGTTGCTGTGGGTAGTTTACACCAGTCTAAATTTTACACCCTTTGATATATCTCCTCCTATGGCTCCAGCCGCTTGCTTCATAGTGTGCTATGGAGAGTTCTGATCAGAACTCTGTGGCCGGAATGATCATCCGTCCGGTACTGCAGTTCCCGCGTGTGAACATGGCCTTAAGGCTTATTGGAGAACAGGCATACAGCCTATAGCAGTATTCATGTTTTCCAGGACTTCCTAGGGCTGCATCCAAGTTCTTCAACCACTGGTATTTAAATGCTGCACACTTGGGTTTGGACAGACTTGAGAGTGTTTGAGATTCATTCATCTCTATAAGTTACTAAAGATAGATGCCCATCCTAAAGGTGAGAACAATACGTATTAGACATTTGCTACGTGTTCTGGGAATGTCTTTAAAGCGACTCTCTACCCACAATCTGACCCCCCAAACCACTTGTACCATCAGATAGCTGCTTTTAATCAAAGATCTGTCCTGGGGTCTGTTCAGCAGGTGATGCAGTTATTGTCCTAAAAATAACTTTTAATCCTGCAGCACTGTGTCTAACAGCCAGGGCTGATATTTGTATATGCAATAGGCTGGCACAACCTCTCTGTCCATCCTCCCCGCCCTCCTCATCATTAGAAATGCTCCAGGCAGATTGCTTCCTATTCTCCACCTGTGTGTATAAAGAACATGGGCTGGATCGTTAATACACCTGTGCAAAGCTGAAACAGCAGTAAATGTTCCTGGATCATTCCTAATGATGAGGAGGGTGGGGAGGAGGGCGGAGAGGTGGTGCCAGCCTAATGCATATACAAATGTAAGCCCCGGCCGTTAGACACAGCGCTGCCAGTTTAAAAGTTGTTTTTAGGAGAATAACTGCATCACCAGCCGAACGGACCCCAGGACAGATCTTGGATTAAAAGCAGCTATCCTAAGGTACAAGTGGTTTGGGGGGGGGCAGATTGTGGGTACAGAGTTGCTTTAAGAACATTACCCCTCAAAGCAAGGAAGTCTCTGTTAATCTGGTGTGCGCCATTGTAATTATTTTGCTACAGAATATACCAACCTGACAGGAATTGAAGCTACTTCTAGCTTTCAATAATATTCTGGTTAAATTATACAAATAAAATCATAGTAGAAGTTTAGAAGAGGGACCTATTGATGTCATGGAGGGGTTTGTAGGAGTTGCTCATTTAAATGGGCTTGACAAAAAATTGACAAGGGGCAGGTGGGGGAGTGAATAGAAAATCCATATTCATCTCTCTAGTCACTCCACATGCAGTGCTGTTAGAATCCCCAGCAGAAGTGCCCTGATGCCATCCCTCTACACATTGTAGCCAATCACTGGCCTCAGCAGCCACATGCACAGTTACATTATTTTTTTTTTTAGTGCACTTCACCATGGCCACCTTATGTAGGATATTCACCGTGTTAGAATTGTCATCATCCCTACGAATTTCTGTCATTAGAACTGGCACACAGCTTTTACTCCCCTTCCATATTACTCAGCAGTCTGACATCACCCAAGGCTGTGCAGAAGACCTGGAAGAACGGCCATAAGCTAATTAGTTAGAGGAAAGTCATGTTATCATGACTTCCTATTTTCTGAATAAGCTGCTTCTCTGTGCAGCTTTGCCTTTCCTGTGATCAGAGCCAGAGAAGTCTGTAAGGTTAGCAGGAGAAGAAGGGAGGAATAACCCAGATTAACATCAGCACCTGGCAGCCAGGAAAGATATCCTTATTTTCAGTATTCTGACATCCAATGTGCTAAAGATAACGTGATTTAGGCTGCACAAGCAGATTTGAAATAAAAGTGATATACGCTACTGAAGTGTACCCTATGTAAGTGACGTCATATACTGAAATTTTGCATTAAAAAGGATGTGTCAGATCTTCATATGACCAGTTAGGGCTTCATAGAGGCCCGGAGAGCCACTCTATATGACCAGGCATTCCATGCATTGAAATTTTTTTGAATTTTATTTTTTTTACCAAAACACAGAGTATGTGGATAAACCATATTGATATAATTCCAAAAGAATGATAATGAGTTAAACTATTGGCTTGAGGTGGTATAGTGCTAATACATCATCCTTAATTATGTGGAATACCCAAATTAGGCTATGTTTGACACTGTGCTCCCCAGTGTCCTGTTACAATGCCGCTGGTATCCCTTGCTGACTGCAGAGCCTTCACTTTTACAAGGAACTAGTCTCAAGAGAGACAGCCTGGTCAGCCAGTCGCTGTCTAAGATGATTGCCTCTCGAACCGAGTTCATCTTGGAAGTGGAGGCTCTGCAGTCTGCAAGGGACACCAGTGACACCTCAAATGGACACCAGGGGAGCACAGAGAGGTAAGCATAGAATGTTTATTGTTTTCAATGCACCAGCAGCAATATGTTAAAAAATGCTTAACGCCGAACTACCCCTTTCAAGTAAAAACTGGTCTAGTCCTCAAGATGCTTAAAGGGGTTGTCCAGAACCTCTCTTTTGCCATATTGAACATGACGTGTAAAGAGACAACTGCACATTGCAGAGGCAACTGTCCAATACTTGGCAAGTATTCAACACAAGTCCTATTCAATAAGTGCATAGTACAGTACTTCCTGAGTGCTGCACGACTGTCTAGTCAACTGAGCCACACTGTGTGTAGCAGGAAGACAGATGCATTGGACATCCCTTTTAACTATAGTCCTGTAGAACAAATGATGATGATCTGACTACTGTCACAATGGTCTCCACAGATGTGTCCCATACTGGTACATCCAAATGGTCAACATTGTCATAATTACTATTGGGATATATCAGCTTCAAGTGCAGATGCAAAATAGGGAGCAAAGTACTGCTATGAAAAGTGAGCTATGCATAAATGAAACTTTCAAATAGTTTTCTCTGCCTGCAAAGGGTTAAACATATGATAATCCCATTTATAAATGTACTTCCAAATCTATCATATCAATAAATACATATGCATGTAGCAAAAGTTTAAAATGTAAACCTGTGTCACTCTTGTACCCGGCATGGGTGGCAGAGGTACTGTACCTGGCCCAGATTTATTAAAGGTTTTACAATTTAGACTGGTGTAAACTGACAGCCGCAACCAATCAAAGCTCAGCTTTTAGCTGTGGTAAAGTGAAAGAGGAGCTGTGATTGGTTGCTGTGGGCAGTTTGTGCCAGTCTAAATTGTACACCCTGTGATAAATCCCCCCCATGTGTCTATATACACAGATTTCTGTAGACTGTGATTGTAGCTCAATCTTTTTCAAAACACATCAAGTTGCAGTCAGCAAAATGCTGTAGCACAGGGTACCTTGATGGATTCATATTAAATATGACAATTTCTATGGCCTCATGCACACAGCAGAGCCATGTGCATGTTCTATGAAATAACACCTCAGTAATACAGCATTAATGGACCATGCTTTCATATAATATTACAGCTATAATAAGGCCCAATGCTACTCTATAGGTGCCCGGTTACAGCTGTGTGTATAAGGGAGGGGGCTGACAAACTAATGAGTATAGAAATGGATAGTAAGAACCATTACACCAATAGCAGGAAAATATGCTTGAACAAGGTGTTTTTGTTGTTGTCAGTGCAATGTCTATTCTACAGAAATACCACATTTAGTTTTTTATATCTGTTTATGCATTCCTGCATTGTTTATATAAAGTTCATGCATGTTTTTTGTTCATGAATGTTTGCAAAAAAAAAAAAAAAACACACAACATCATGAGATCACATTTTTCCCATTCCCTCACAGCTAAAATCTCAATTGTTTTTTTTCCTACCTGTTTATGCCCTGTATGAACCAGCCAATCTCTAAATGGTCACACCTGAAATGTTCCATGATGCTAGGTTCTAACAGGATGGAACATCTTAAAATTAGAAAACTCCAATATGCAATATCAGAGCATAGGGATCAATGTGACAGTGCTCTATTTATGATTACTTTGGACATGTAACAGCATTGCAGTGCCTTCAAGAAAACAGTGTAACCTTACAAATATAGTTTAGGTTACTATATAGTACATAAATTTATGTACTTAGTACAACGCTAGATATTCAAATTTGTAATAGATAGAGATATAAGAGCCAAGATTATAAATGACTGTCGATATTAGATTTTTGAGAACTGAGCCAGAACTTGTTTTTATTCTGTAATGTATTGTATAGTAAAATTTGCCTTGTGGATCTTCAGCTTCACATTCAGTGATACATGCAGGGGTGTAGCTACAGTGAGTGCAGACACATCCTGGCCTTTAAGTGGCTCTTACATTCTTTATGGTTGGGCAGATCACTGAGCATACAGCTCGTACTTGATCATTTCCCTGGAAAAGGCAGCCATATAAGTTTATGACTGCACACGAGGACTCACACAACTCTGGACCTCAGAATGGGCATATTTAATCCATGTGGATCAGTCAGTGGATGCACAACATCCTTATGGACTACTTTCCTTGACAACATAACTACACAGCTTCTCTCCAAAACAGAAACCTCAACCACACACACTGGATCACAAATGTACTGAATTAAAACACTATACAAGGTTTTAAAAGTCAGTGCAGATTTAGTGTTAAGTGACATAAGCTTTAATAATCAGAAAACATCATTGAATATGAAGGCCGCCTCTAATGGACAACCGTCATTTAAATGCAAACAACAGCCATAATTTTATAACAATGCCGCTAAATGACGGACGTCCCATAAAAACACCCATCATTTTGGTATTGTGTGAATGTAGCCTAAGGCTATGTTCAGACAGTGTATTTTTTAAGACAAGAACGGCCTTTTTTGCGATTTTGCCGTTCTTGTCTTAAAATAATGCACTGCAAATCTATGGGTAACAGCCGTTGTTCACACACTGTATTGAACAATGGGCGTTGTTGAAATAAGTCCTCAGAAATAATTGATATGTCAATTATTTCCGTCCGCTAGAGTGTGAACAACAGCCATTGTTCACACAATGTATGGCCGTTCTGACGACCGTACATTGTATTGAACTCTATGGTTAATTGAATTACAGGCACACCCAAATGTGCCCGCAATCCAATAAAATAAAATGAAGTTCCTGCGGCCGATAGGGCAGTATCAGCCGCAGGAACATGTCAAACAGCGGCCATTGCTTGACACAGCAAACAACGGCTGTTTTTACATAGCCTAAATGTGTAATATATTCCCACAAAACAAATGTTGCCTGATAAGTAAATTACTACATTGTCATGCTGGTTACTTGTGGAGTTTATAAAGCTCAGCCTACGTAAGTATAACTGTCAGAACTGCATATAAAGTTCACTGATTATCAAAAGTAAAGTAGAAACTGCCGACAGATATGCAACCAGGTATGTAAATTTATATCATTATTAAGCATTTATATACAAATAAGTATCTTGGGATGGTTTAATAACGTGTAATGAGATCAAAAGAAACTGCAACTCAAAAACGGAGTCAGCAAAGAGAATCTGGTCAATAGGTGTTTGTTTGCTGTAGAGTATTAAAACAGTACAACTTGAAAAGCAACCTGACCCAACAAGAGAAAAGTAGCAGCTGATTTCACCTGGAGATCAATTAAATACAAAATTAAAAATGTTCATTTCCAATGTGATTATTGTTGATACAGCTATTTATAACGATATACACATAATGATGGCCAAAGCCTGGAATGGATTTGAAAAGAGGAGAAATCTCAGACTTTCCTTTATGTTCCCTGTATAGTCTGTTCTTGGCTTTGGCTTAAAAAAAATCTGTCAGAGAAATCTTTCTTTGTAAATGCATCATAATACTAATGGAGACACACGTGATGAATGAAAGTTTGCACTGAGCCACCTAATTTTGCACAAGCTATGGGTTCTCCTGAAAGCTCTCTTCACAGAACAGGTCTCTCCATGGAATCCTTTATTTGTGCATTAAGGGTTACATTGATTGCATTGGACTCAAAGGTAATTGATTAAATTCTTTTCAGGATCTGTACCTGGGGAATAAAGGCCTCCATACTGCCTCCAATATAACTGGCGTACAGTGTTGGTGGAATCTAACTAAATGCCAAACACTTACTGCAGTGTAGCTTATGTATACATATATTTTCTTCATTCACTTTTATGAACCTTGCAAAGATAGACAGAAATCATCAACCTAAGATTAAGTAGTAGTTTAGACAAGATACAGACAAGACTGGCATCACTTATAAATACACAGTATATGTATATACCCACACTGTGCATTGACTCACTATAAACCAAGTAACGTGGATACATATGTCCAGTGTGTCATAGTTTCAGGGCCTACCGCTCCAGTGCAAGTGCGCTTCTTGGTTTTCTTATGCATCTACAATGCTGTCTACATGTAAAGCAGGCAATGCAGGCAGCCTGACCATGACTGGAGTCTACGTTTCTTGTTTCTCAATAGAGTAAAGGTATAGCACCCATCTAACCTCTCCTAGCTCACTGCAGTAATTGAGAACCTCTCCAGAGTGGGGAACCCAACAACACATTGGCCCTCAGATCTGCAAGCAGACAGCCAGGATAATTCCACCTCTTTGGTATTCTAAGAAGTACTCTTTTGCTGCAGAATGATATGACAACACACATTTAGAAAATTCCAGCCCTGCAAAGCTTTGCTTCATGCTATATATCCTGAAACAATGAGCACCTTCAATGGAAACATGCAGACTAAACAGCTACAAGAATTCTGTCACAGCCCGGCACAGTGTGACCCCATGGGTTCTGCTGGTGTATGTTAATGTTGGGATGTCACATTTGAAAAAAAAAAAAAAAATCTATGATCTACTACACTGCAGTGCCAACGTCAGAGGCAAGCCAGGGATTCATTGCTCTTGATGGGACTTGGAGCCAAAAGAACTGCAGGTCATGCAGGACCAGAGGAATGCAAGAGAAAAGGTTTCATTATAATCATGTAACCCCCCTGTCTGCACTCCTTGCAACAGATAAACGCAGGCCATAGGGAGATACCAAATACAGGGGCACAGAGAGTCAGCCCTCTCTAAAAACAAGCATTTGTCTAAAGACGCCTGATAATGCTGGTGTTTTCTGTTTGATATGATTGAATAAAGCCATGAGGAGCTTCACAAAAGGTGTCCTGAAAAATGAATGGGGCTACGAAATGCTGTTAATCTCCTGCTGGAAGAAGCCTACACAGTATACTGCAAATATTAACCCTGTGCTGGCTGGTTTCACTGCATCACATAAAAGCGCCAATGATGCTGCATGGAAATCACATCTTGTATGTGTTTGTAACATGAAGGAACAAATCTTCACAATATGTTCACTTAGCCTGCGTTTTCATCTGAATGGCACTGCCATGCTCTCAGGGCATTATGAAGAGGCAGAAATGAGTAACAGCCTGCTTCTGTTTTGGATTTTTTTTTTTTTCACTTTTGAGAGGTGGTGCGTGTTTGGAATATTTGCAGGCTAATCTGAAAGTATTGCAGGATATCAGTGCCATGGTCAATGTATATTACCCTACTACTAACGCCAGGGCTTCCACTGGAAGGTGCATACGTGCCAGCTAGCTGCATTTACAATATTTACCAAAGAAATCTTGAAGAAGAAAAAACCAAAACACACAAAGTTGCCACTCCTCTAGGAAATGAGCACTCACACCAGATCCGAATCACATATCTTTTTGAGCCAATTACATTTAAAAATGACGGCTTAATGTACAGTACACAAACATTGCATCGGCCTCATGGCAAGACGATTTTCTTCTCTAATCTCATTAAAGATCTAGTGTTCCTCGGAAGACATCAACAGAATAAGATGAAGATATAATCATGCAATGTGTATTTTTCCATGCTTACCACTTGGGTTCTTGTTTTTCTTAAGACTCTTGCCACAAAGACACTGCAGCATATGCGTTCCTTTGCTGAAAATGTTCCAAAGAAACCACATTGATTTGGGCGAAAAGCAATCCAGCAGCTTAGACACCCTGAGAACGAAGAAATCCTTGTTGTTGCATAATAAGAGATTGTGATCAGTTCTCCAGAACAAGGGTACCAATTTAACCATAGAAAAGGATTATTTTCCTAGCGTCTCCCAGTCTTATTTCCGTGCGAGGTTTATTTCTTTAGAGACTCCTCAATTAGAGAGCTGTGTTGAATCTTTTTTTTTTTTTTCCCTCTTTCAGATAAGGGTAAGATTAATGAATATTACTACATCGACACTGGGCTGCTACCAAAGTGTGCAATTTTCCTTTCCAGCATGCAGCCGAATGAAAGTAAGCTAAAGAAATCCCAAGAGAGGCCAAAAAAACTAATCTTAGAGCAGTGAGACATGTACGATCCCCGAAGTAAAAACCATTGCCTAGCACTTCATTGCTATAAGGAAGGGTGGATCTGTAGAGCATCCAAAGCCAAGGCAGGATACATGTTACTAAAAGACTGCAGTTGTAGCACCAAGCACAACAAATATCACCCAACCAAGCCTGAAAGATGATGATGGCATAAACTCCCCTCTGCAAGTGTCAATATTATTACCATCAATCCCCAGTGATCTGTGCAATCTTATTTAACCTGCAATTCCAAGTCACCAGCAGAAAGTGTAAATCCAGATCTCCTTAACAGAGGATTACTGTGGGTGGAAAGAGAGACAGATCTCTCCCCTGCTCTCACTCTCCCTGCTGCTTCAAGCACTGGTGTGCATTAGAAATAAATTTCCCTGTCTTTCACTCCCTGTGCTTGGCTCTGAATTGCAGGCACAGATAGAGTAGGAGGAGTTGGAGGGTTTTTTTCCATTTTTTTTCTCAAAAGCTTTATTTGAACCTAACCGAATAGACACTTTTTTTTTCTCATGATGAGACACAATCCTGAAACATCATAAGGCTTCACTAAGGTTAATGCAATATTCATGACAACATTTAAAAGCTGATTTGATTAGCTGTGTTGCCATAGGTATCGCCTCAGCTTTATCTCTGGCTCTTTTATTCCTTGCATACAGTACAATACAATTTGGGCTATGTAACAGTGATCACGGTTATAATGTTTTATTTGGGGTTGAACACTGTGCAAATGTTTCATTTGAAGATACAGCATATGATGCATGGTAATAGATACAAACAGGATACATGATTTCTGCATTCTGCAGAAAGGAGCCTAAAATCCTCAATGCTATAATATAATGGTCTATTATATAGTTGATAATTGACAGCACAAACAATGGCAATGCAGAGCAAAGTGATACCTACATGCTGGAATGCTTGTACGGGGGATTTGCAGGTTAGTCAGATGGCAAGTAGCATGCTTTATTGCTGCATGATACTAGTATGTGACCTTCTCTGCATGCCTTATTATGTAATAAGTGTTGTGCATTGTTTTATTAATTTCTTTGGTTACTATGACAACCCCCACACTAGGGTGTATGTGTGTGCACATCTTTTTTTTTTTCCTTTCTGTGACACGCATTTTAACTTTCTAGACAATTAATATTTTATCGCATCTAGTCATCAGAACAAGCTATTTCGTTTGAATGGATAGAAATGAAAAGGATGGACTGAAAAAAGTAATTCATTTCAAATAGGTTTTTATTCCGTGGTAAAAGGTATGTTCACTTTATTGTATACAATGTAAAGTCCTTTACTATGACAAAACCTTAATTGCTCTAAATGGAACCAAACTGATACTTCTGTTCTTTCATTGACTTAAAGGGGTATCCCCATCTCAACTGACATAGTTAAACTTGTGGGGCACATCAAGTTTAGGGTAGCTTCACACGTAATGTATCCGCAGCGGATTTCTCGCAGCGAAATCGGTCCAGATACTTTCCCATTCACTTCAATGGGCTCACATAGTTGCAGCGGGAGTATGCCAGAGCGGGGGCCCAACACAGTATGTTCCCGGGCTGTGGGGGTTAAGGACGCTGAATTTGACATACTCACATTGGGATGACAACCCCACTGTAAGTATGTCAGCCCATTGAAGTGAATAGGCAAGTATCCGCAGGAAATTTAGCTGCAAATTTGCAGTGAGAAATCCGCTGTGGATACAATACGTGTGAAGCTACCCATAATATTTATTTAACTTTACAAGGAGCCCTACAAGTTTACCTATATTAGTTGAGATGGTAATACTCCTTTAAAGTGACACTGTCACCCCCTTTTTTGCATTCTGACATCTCTACACAGGTGTAAAGGGTAAATTTTGCGGTTTTCATACCTTATTTTATATCATACGTCATGGTGCTTGTTCAAGTAAAAAGTAATCTTTTATCAACTGCAGATTGTGTTAAGTGGGCGAGGCCTCGCGGCATTAGCACCACTTAGCCCCGCCCACAACACCACAGTTTACCCCGCCCCCTCATCGACCATTGGAACAGGCTGGCCGAAAGGTCTAGACTCCACCCCCTTTTCGGCGGCCAACCAATGGACATCAAGGGGGCGGGACCATCAGTGCTGTTATGGGCGGGGCTAAGTGCCTCTGATGCCGTGAGGTCACGCCCACTTTATACAATCTGCAGTTGATAAAAGGACACTTTTTACTTGAACAAACACCATGACGTATGATATGAAATAAGGTATGAAAAACGCTAAATTTACCCTTTACACCTGTGTAGAGATGTCAGAATGCACAAAGGGGGTGACAGTGTCACTTTAAGGCTACGTTCCCACATCAGTATTTTGCAACCAAAGCCAGAAGTGGATTAAAAACTCATAAAGGCTATGTCCAAGCACAAAAAGAATCACCTGGCACTACCTTTATAGCAAACATGGAAAGTTCACACAAAGTTCACAGTTCCCAGGTCCTTCCAGTACTTGTGGTGTTCAGCGGTACCCAGGAAAGGCAAAACTAGAATTGCCTTAGTTGCCCCTAGCAAAAAATAAGATTCCACTTTTCATTCCTCACAGAGTCTTTAAAAAATGAAAGGTGGAATCTGATTGGTTTCTAGGGGCAACAAAGACAATTCTACATTACACCAGTTTGATAAATCTCCCCCATAGTATTTGGAGTTTATAGACGAGAAAAGAAAAAAACGCAGCAACTCACCAATTCTGCTGAATCTTCTTTAAATTCAGCTAAAACTCTTTGAATGACTGTAGCACTGTAATGACACAGCCATGCAGCCTGAGGGTGGGTTCACACTACGTATATTTCAGTCAGTATTGTGGTCCTCATATTGCAACCAAAACCAGGAGTGGATTGAAAACGCAGAAAGGATCTGTCCACACAATGTTGAAATTGAGTGGATGGTCGCCATATAACTGTAAATATTTGCTGTTATTTAAAAACAACTGCTGTTTTATTGAAATAATGGCAGTTATTTACTGTTATATGGCGGCCATCCACTCAATTTCAACATTGTGTGAACAGAGCCTTTCTGTGTTTTCAATCCACTCCTGGTTGAGGTTGCAAAAAACCGACCAAATACTGACTGAAATATACTGTGTGTGAACCCAGCCTTATGCTGCATTCAAACGTCCTGTGTCCTGTCCATAAAATCTGGACGACACGGATATTGAATGCAAGTCCTGTCCTGTGTCCCCGGACTGCATGATGTAACAGTCCAGGACTTGCATTCAACGTGCGTGTATCGTCTGTGTTTCACGGACAGAACACGGGACGTGTTAATGCAGTGAATAAAAAGGATTTATTCACAAGTAAGCACCTCCTAAAGTGGCTGCTTCTTCTTATTCAAAAAGAAGGATGGACTATTCACACTTTGTATTGACTGTCAGGACATAAATAAATAAAGTCCCCATAATTGATCTCTATCTTATGACCAAGATAAAGGGGAACAAGAAGACGAGTAAAGATGGTCACTACGATTACTTGATCATACCTTTCAGCCTCTGCAATGCATCCATGAAGTGTCAGAACATTTCAGAATATTTTTCGATGTTTTAATAAATACTGGAGTACTGTGACAGCATCTCAATCTACTCAAGTCCTCAAATGTCATTGCTCACATTTTCACTTAGACCTCACTTGATGTGAACACTCCCTTTATGCTAAATTGGAGAAATGTTTGTTCAAATACTGAGAGCTTAGCTCAGTTTATTATTTATTAAAAAAATCTTTACAAGTTGTTGCTCAAAGCTTTCACTAAGAAAGGGGCTCATGCTTGCATTAGTTACTTTCTGCTATTCAAGCTTATTCCCATCTATGTATCTATGCAGCTTATTTTTGAAGCTGCATATTTGTTTTTTTTTCTCCAGCACAAAGAAACTATTCTAATGGTTACTGTGAGTTGTTACCCTTTGAACTAGCCCCTGACAAATAGTGACATCATCTTAAAGGAGCAAAGTTTCCTGTCATCATATTCATGGATCACAAAAACTTGGAATGTCTTTCAAATACCTGAAGACTGCTGCAGCTGATGAATGGCTGAGCGGGCCCGCCAATGTCATGTCTCAGGTCCCCTCTAAAACATGAGCGGCCAGAGACAGAGGGACCATAGAAGCATGATACAGGCCCAAGCACTGGAACTGGGGAGGCAAGTGGACGTCATTGTCTGCGTCCATCCTCTCCCCAATGATACTGAATAGCTATACATAAATGTGTGTGTATATATATATATATATATATATATATATATATATATATATAATGGAGCAATAGTGTTGGTCATAATTTAAAGGGGTACTCTGGCATTAGAAAAGGTTCGATATATTGCTACAGTTATATAGAAACTAATAAAGATGTTATTTTCACCTCATCACATTCCCCCAGTGTCCTCTGGCATCCCTGAGTCCTTTGTTGAACGATTCTGCTGCCACTTCCGAGATGGACTCACCTCCGCTGTGACAGTTCGCTCAGCCATTGACTGCCTGCAGTGCTGTCCCTTCTTTTGGCTGAGTGGGCTATCACTGCCGCGATTAGTCCATCTCAGAAGTGGCGATCGGAGCGCTCAGCTGGGGGGACAAGGATACACCGCAGGAAAACCCCAAGAGAGCATGGTAAGGTAAGAATGAGATCTTTATTTTTTTTCAATTTAACTGCAACAATATATCAAAACTTTTTGGAGATCCCCCAAAAATTTTGCTGCATTTGGTTGAATATTTATTTAATTCCGTGACAGTCAAATCTATTTATAATAAGAACATTTTGTAGAAAAAATAAACCAACTCTAGCCCAGCACCTTATATACCAGTTATAAGATGCAATATAATTTGCTGGCTATTTCCTGTTTGTGTTAGCCCAGACACCATGTAGCATGGCATGTTGCTACAACTTATTTCAATTGTACATACATGTTGCTGTTTCAGGCCACTTGCCTTGCAGTTGCATCAATATCACAGTATTTACGTGCGAAGTTTTCACTTGATATTTCAGCCAATCTAAATTACACCCAAAAAAACACATAAGAAATACAAGTGGCACTCAGAATTCTCTCAGAAAACTCACTGTATAATAGAAATAAAACCTGACAAATTTCTACATTGTTTGAAGTGGAGCCCACACAGAGTATTATGGCCACTGTTTAACCGAAAATATAGAAGCAGAGGGTGATTTTTTTTCTTTTCTTCACATTCTGGATATATTTGCATGTTATTTAAAACATATGAGTGTGTGTGTGTTTGTGTAACCTTTATATTACTCAAAACAAGTGAACGTAAATACCTACATAAATACAGCGTATGGCAGAAACAATACAATAGCACACCCTTACTTCGTAATACAGGGTATAACGCACAGTACAAGGCTAAATACCCTACATTATACATTACACACACTACAACATTCTAATATAGCTCACACAACAAGCATAACTGTTTGACAAGGAGTTTTCTGGTTAGGTAAAATATTTGTTGAATCATTTCCCCTTCTGGAGACTAAAAATTTATTTCATACATGTCATTGCCTTATCTGTCTCTTTTCCCCAGTTTTGAGCTGCTGCTTTCTGCTGAAAACACAAAAATCTCTTTCTGAGCTGTTCAGTCAATCTCTGATCCCAATCCCCTCCTCCCCCCTTCATGGCAGGCTGTTTATACACTGTGTGAAGCCTGGAGGATAATCTGAGGTCAAGTTATTTGTGGTCTTACTGTGATTAACCCTTCTTGCTGTACAGAAAGAAGAAATAGTGCAGAAACAGTTAGGCCAGGGAGCTGTTTACATGAGCCATCTCAAAAGGGAGGGGGGAGGAGGGGATTGAGATAAGGTAATGATATGTATGGAATTATTTGTTAGTCTCCAAGATGGGGTTATTCAACAAATTTTTACTTCTGTAAGAGAAATGGGAGTGGGGAAGTGGGTGAGAGAGGAATAATAGATCCAAAGCTTTACTGAAAGACAGTCAAGTGTGCAATCAAGAACATTACTAAAAGACAGACACACCGAAGGTTGAGGGGGAAGGAAAACGGGATTAGTACTTTGCACCCTCATTGTCCAGACTGTCCATGACAGAATAGTCTCTAGATTAGAGACTAGTAAAGACTAGCTTTCAGGAGTCCTGGACAAACATCCTCTACACTATACACTCACCGGCAACTTTATTAGGTACACCTGTCCAACTGCACGTTACCCCTTAATTTCTAATCAGCCAATCACATGGCGGCAACTCAGTGCATTTAGTCATGTAGACATGGTCAAGACAATCTCCTGCAGTTCAAACCGAGCATCAGTATGGGGAAGAAAGGTGATTTGAGTGCCTTTGAACATGGCATGGTTGTTGGTGCCAGAAGGGCTGGTCTGAGTAATATATCTGAGAAACTGCTGATCTACTGGGATTTTCACGCACAACCATCTCTAGGGTTTACAGAGAATGGTCCGAAAAAGAAAAAACATCCAGTGAGCGGCAGTTTTGTGGGCGAAAATGCCTTGTTGATTCCAGAGGTCAGAGGAGAATGGGCAGACTGGTTCGAGCTGATAGAAAGGCAACAGTGACTCAAATAGCCAACCGTTACAACCAAGGTAGGCAGAAGAGCATCTCTGAATGCACAGTACCTCCAACTTTGAGGCAGATGGGCTACAGCAGCAGAAGACCACACCGGGTGCCACTCCTTTCAGCTAAGAACAGGAAACTGAGGCTACAATTTGCACAAGCTCATCGAAATTGGACAGTAGAAGATTGGAAAAACGTTGCCTGGTTTGATGAGTCTCGATTTTTGCTTGAACATGACAATGAGTTCACTGTACTCAAATGGCCTCCACAGTCACCAGATCTCAATCCAATAGAGCATCTTTGGGATGTGGTGGAACGGGAGATTCGCATCATGAATGTGCAGACGACAAATCTGCTGCAACTGTGTGATGCCATCATGTCAATATGGACCAAAACCTCTGAGGAATGCTTCCAGCACCTTGTTGAATCTATGCCACGAAGAATTGAGGCAGTTCTGAGGGCAAAAGGGGGTCCAACCCGTTACTAGCTTGGTGTACCTAATAAAGTGGCCGGTGAGTGTATAATCAAGTGTTCCCTGGTAAATCACAAAGCGTCTTTTGAACAGTTCATAGGATGCCAAGCCTACTGGAAAGCCATATTACCCACTCCTCCTCCCACATTCCTGAAAAAAAAAACGTAAAGCACTGAGTGATTTAAAGGGAATCCTTCAGCTCCCAGGCACTACCTAAGGTGCTGACAGTGTGCTGTAGCTGGCAGCCCCCAGTAAGCATGGTGCCTTTTTGGTAATTTTCCGGGCAGTGGATTATGTACAATCTTATGTCTCCTACTGTCACAGAGCAGTTGTTCGTGCCACACTTGTCATGCATCCTCCTCCCTCTTCATGAATAATCAATGTTGCCCGGCCTCCTGCTTGCTCAGCTGTCAGCTTGCAGATCAGTCCTCTGTAGGCAGGTTATGTCTGAAAGAATCTTTCCTCTTTAATGTGTTGGAGCTGTGGTCTAGGGGTAACTCACCTGTCTAGAGACCTGGCAGCAGTTCATTCTCTGACACATTCATTCACAGTATTTTTGCTCAGTATTTTGGTCAGTATTTTGCAACCAAAACCAGAAGTGGATTGAAAAATACTAAAAGGCTATGTCATCTATTTTTACTATAATTACTGTTTTTTTAAAACAAAGTCTGATATTTGCCATTAAATGACGGCCATCTGCTCAATTTGAACAGTGTAGGAACATAGCCTTTCTGTGTTCTCAATCCACTCCTGGTTTTTGTTGCAAAATACTGACCAAAATACTGAGCAAAAATACTGTGTGTGCCTTAAAAATGATACAATAATGATAAAAAAAGCATCTATTTAATTTCCATCAGGGGATTCGAACCAGAGAATGAACTGCTGGCAGGTCTCTAGACAGGTGAGTTACCCCTAGACCACAGCTCCACCACAATACAGAGGAAAGATTCTTTCAGACATAACCTGCCTACAGAGGACTGATCTGCAATTTAACAGCTGAGCGAGCAGGAGGCTGGGCAGCATTGATTATTCATGAAGAGGGAGGAGGATGCATGACAAGTGTGGCACGAACAACAGGTCTGTGACAGTAGGAGACATAAGATTGTACATAATCCACTGCACGGAAAATTACCAAAAAGGCACCATGCTCACTGGGGGGCTGCCAGCTACAGCACACTGTCAACACCTTAGGTAGTGCCCGGGAACTGACGGATTCCCTTTAAGAGGCTTTTCCTGGATACAGAGTCTCAGAGCTCATACTGGCATGTAAGTGGGCATCTTGGGCAATCCTTGGTGTTGCTTAGTCCATGCATGAAGGTGGCCAATGAATGACTAAACATACCATGTCTTTGTGTCAGTTGGTTAGCCTGTTAGAAGTCCCAGTAACTTGGATGAGCTTGTTGAGCTTGGATGGCAGTCTTTTGGCTTGTAAAAGTCAGGCTTGAGTCCCTCCAACTGGTATTTCCTCGCAAGCCCTAACAGTACCATGTAGGATCTAAGTTTTAATTTCCATTTTTTTCAGTGAATAGGTGATTAATGCTTAAAGGGAATCTGACAGCACCTGGGCTGGTGCCGAGGTGCTGACAGTTCAGTGAAGGTGCATGTCCGTTAATGTATGCAGTACCTTTCTTGTAGCATTCGGTCCAGTAGTTTTTTTTAAAATTCTTGTCTGTAACTTGTAGTGGTGAGGAGTTCGTGCTGCACTTAGGCACCCAGAGGGAACATGTACAGAAAAAGAGTTGTTCCTGCAGAAGCTTACTCCAGGGCAGTTCCCCTGACAGGGACTCTATGCTACTGATTCCTTCCAAGTATCCCTTCACAAGAGCAATTCAGTGATAAAACCTAAAGGTGGGGTAACTACCATCAGGGATACCTTGTCTACATCAGTGGTGACAATCCTTATCCAAGTCACGACGTTCCCGAAACACAGAGGTTCGTCTGCAGCAGAGCAAAGAGAAAGATAAAGCCGAAGTATTCCAATGATCTACGCCCAGTTGTGCAAGCCTGGGGCTTATGCTACCAGACCTGGCACTCAGTGATCTTTTCTGGCAGGAGGCAGAATCTTATCCTAATCTGTAGTATAAGTTCTTCTACAAGTCGCTCGACAGAGTACAGTTACTAATTAGGCAAGGCCCCTCGGTACCCCCCTAGTCAAGTCCAACCACACCTTAACTTAACCTACTAAGCCAAGCCAAATATGCAACCAGTTACAGTACTGTATCTACACTTATATATCCAAGTACCCAGCTTAACCTTTCTGTGTTGTCCACAAGGAGAAGGACTAATTTTGGTACGTTACTGCCCTATACTGTTTTCTATTGCACTGAAGATTTGGTTAGTAAACTGTTTACTTGTTTAGGAACTGGACTCTTTGGTTACTCGGCAATACAACTACACCTATTCTCGTTTTTAATTTCAAAGTCATGTGTCAGTATACCCAGGGGTGGGCATACAACTCCTGACCACCGTGAAAAGTGCCTAGTCAGTACCGTAACACCTAGCCCACTGCTAATTCCAACACCTAGCAACCAGGGCCGTATTTGCCACTAGGCACCCGTGGTCCGGTGCCTAGGGCGGCACCCGCAGGAAACACTTTTTTTAATATTTAAAAAAAACAAAACTCCCACCCACGGGTGCCTAGTCGCGCCAAGGGGGGGGGGGGTGATGGAGCGGCCGGGAGCAGGAGCAGGATGGGCAGGCAGGTTGGATCCCTCCCCCCATGCAGCGCCGAGGTCCGGGGTGCGAGGCAGGGGGTGAGCTTCCGGCACACACAGTCTGACAGAGGCTAGAAGCTCACAGCTGCAGGAGAGAAGATCCAGGACCGCGGGGCTGCAGCTGTGAGCTTCCGGCCTCTGTCAGACTGTGTTAGCCGGAAGCTCACCCCCTGCCTCGCACCCCGGACCTCGGAGCTAAATGGGGGGAGGGAATCAGCCTGCCTGCCCATCCTGCTCCTGGCCGCCCCGTCTCCCCCCCAGCCTCTCCCCCTTGCCCCACAGCGTCTGCCCGCCCCCTGGCCTCCCTGCATCCTCAGCTGCTCCCCTGCTAGGGGGCAGCCTCTCCCCCTACCCCAGCCTCTCCCCTGCCCCCCAGCCTCTCCCCTGCCCCCCCAGCCTCTCCCCCTACCCCAGACTCTCCCCCTACCCCAGACTCTCCCCTGCCCCCCAGCCTCTTCCCTGCCCCCAGCCTCTTCCCCTGCCCCCAAGCCTCTCCCCTGCCCCCCAGCCTCTCCCCCTGCCCCTGCCCCCAGCCTCTCC
The DNA here is from genome assembly GCF_027789765.1 of Dendropsophus ebraccatus. NCBI lineage: Eukaryota > Metazoa > Chordata > Amphibia > Anura > Hylidae > Dendropsophus > Dendropsophus ebraccatus. Next base: position 90,883,866 of record NC_091458.1, on the reverse strand, counting down.
CCCTGCCCCCCAGCCTCTCCCCTGCTCCCCAGCCTCTCCCCCTGCCCCCCAGCCTCTCCCCTGCCCCCCAGCCTCTCCCCTGGTCCCCAGCCTCTCCCCCCTGCATTCTCAGCCTCTCCCCTGACCCCCCCCCAGCCTCTCCCCTAATCCCCAGCCTCTCCCCGTAACCCTCAGCCTCTCCCCTGCCCCCCCCAGCCTCTCCCCTGCCCTCAGCCTCTCCCCTACCCCCCAGACTCTCCCCCGCCCCCAGCCTCTCCCCTGTCCCCCCAGACTCTCCACCTAACCCTCAGCCTCTCCCCTGCCCCCCAGCGTCTCCCCTGACCCCAGCCTCTCCCCTTGACCCCAGCCTCTCCCCCTGACCCCAGCCTCTCCCTTTGCCCCCCAGCCTCTCCCCCTGCCCCCCAGCCTCTCCCCCTGCCCCCCAGCCTCTGCCCTGGTCCCCAGCCTCTCCCCCCTGCATTTTCAGCCTCTCCTCTTACCACCCAGCCTCTCCGCTGACCCCCCAGCCTCTCCCCTGACCCCCAGCCTCTCCTCCTAACCTTCAGCCTCTCCCCTGCCCCCCCAGCCTCTCCCCTGACCCAAGCCTCTCCCCTACCCCCCCAGACTCTCCCCCTATCCCCCAGCCTCTCCCCTGCCCCCCCAGCCTCTCCCCTGCCCCCCAGCCTCTCCCCTGCCCCCCAGCCTCTCCCCTGCCCCCCCAGCCTCTCCCCCTAACCCTCAGCCTCTCCCTCTGCCCCCCCAGCCTCTCCCCATAACCCTCAGCCTCTCCCCTGCCCCCCCAGCCTCTCCCCCTAACCCTCAGCCTCTCCCCTGCCCCCCCAGCCTCTCCCCTGCCCCCCCCAGCCTCTCCCCTGCCCCCCAGCCTCTCCCCTGCCCCCCCAGCCTCTCCCCATAACCCTCAGCCTCTCCCCTGCCCCCCCAGCCTCTCCCCCTAACCCTCAGCCTCTCCCCTGCCCCCCCAGCCTCTCCCCTGCCCCCCCCAGCCTCTCCCCTGCCCCCCAGCCTCTCCCCTGCCCCCCCCAGCCTCTCCCCCTAACCCCCCAGCCTCTCCCCCTAACCCTTAGCCTCTCCCCCTAACCCCCAGCGTCTCCCCTGACTACAGTGCAAACTTTTAAACTAGGACCCAACTTCAAGAGCTCCAGGCACTACAACTCCCAGCATATCCTGAGGGCTGTAGACTGTCAGTAAATGCTGGGAGTTGTAGTGCCTGCAGCTGTTGTAGTTATTTCCTAGGTGCATTATACACTGGAGGCTTTGTGGGAGATCAGAATACAGAGATCTGTGGGGGCTCAGTGTGTGTAAGTGATCCCAGAACAGCACTAATAGGGGATAGAACAAAAACATCTCCCCTATCCCTATTAGTGATGTTCTGGGGTCACGTCCCTGCACTGAGCCCCCACAGATCTATTTATTCTGATCTCCCACAATGCCTCCAGGACCCAACTACAACAGCTGCAGGCACTACAACTCCCAGAACAGTCTACAGCCCTCAGGATATGCTGGGAGTTGTAGTGCCTGCAGCTGCTGTAGTTGGGTCCTAGGTGCATCATACACTGGATGCTTTGTGGCATATAAGTATGCATATATCTGTGGGGGCTCAGTGTAGGGAAGTGACCCCAGAACATCACTAATAAGATATAGGGGAGATATTTTTGTTCTATGCCCTATTAGTGCTGTTCTGGGGTCACTTCCATGCACTGAGCCCCCACAGATCTATGTATTCTTATATGCCACGAAGCATTCAGTGTATAGGACCCAACTACAACAGCTGCAGGCACTACAACTCCCAGCATGTACTGACAGTCTGCTGCCCTCAGGATATGCTGGGAGTTGTAGTACAGCAGTACAATCCTCTGATAGCTGCCGCTGTAGACAGATGTATTGCTGGACCCTCAGGGCTGATGGTTGTCACCCACAGATTGCAGCCACCAGGAGCCTCTGCACACAGTGATTTATTACAGGGTTGTCCTCTCAGAGACTACAACTCCCAGCATACCCTGAGAGCTGTATAAATGGAGGGTGTTCTGAGATTTTTCACAGATACAGATGAATTCAGGAAAGGAGCGGGTCAGCATGTCGTGTCTCACATTGTATATTGGTGGGCTCCAGGTACCCCAGTCCAACACTGGACAGAACCAGTCCCCAAACTAAGACGTCCCCGGCCTCCTTCCTTCCTCCATCACGTCTTTTTGATGAGAACAGCGGGCATCAAGCAGAGCGGCACCAAATTGCCAGGGTATATACCATGCATGTACAGTAACGTGGGGGGGGGGGGCACCTCTACGTGCAAAGTGCCTAGGGCAGCATGAACTCTAAATAGAGGCCTGCTAGCAACCCCAGGTTACTGCAGTTGCTACTGACAGCCTGCCTCCCCTAATGTACAGTATATTCTAACGCATACGAATATACAGAACAGGAGGGGGCTGTATCAGAAGCCGTAACAGATCAGTTCCTGACATGAACATGTTGCCCCTCACGGCCATTCAATGTATTATAATATATAAATAAAAATGTATACATTTGTTTTACTGAAGTTATAAAGGAATATAACTAAATTAAAACAATCCACAAAAATTGTACTCCCTTGAGTACCCCTTTAAAGACACTACACAGAAGATGGTGTTCATTAAAAATACTGGGGTTAGTTTCAGCTATAATATTTTATGTTTATTTTTACAGTTTCGGTCCCCTAAATGACTTACTATATGTAAAGGCCCTATTACATGGAACGATTATCATTTTAAAATTCGCTAAAACGATTGAAATGAACGATAATCTGTCCGTGTAATCACACCCAATGACTAATGAAAAACCATTCATTTTGGTCTTTCAACATTTTGAAAAGTTATCGTTGGTAGTTCGCTGATCGTTCGTATATTTGTTCGTGTAATAAGTTGATCGCCGATAAAACATGTTGTGTGGGTCGTCCTGAGGAACGATTAGCGACATATAACGATGTAAAAGCGATCGGTCATATAAGTAATCAGTGAATGTAATAACCTCAAAATCGTTCACTAAAAAATTGCTAGTTATCGCTAGTGAACGATCGTTATAGTGAATCTTTGAATGATAATCGCTATGTGTAATACGGCCTTTAGACAATGCCCATATTGTATATTGCTCTTAAAGATCTATGTTTGATGGTATCAACATTTACTTCTATGATTACATTTTGTATTTTTTACAAAATGTAACTTTCTATTGTTTTTTGTTTATTTTTGCCAGTTTATCTAGAAAGAATTATGGAAAGGTCTCTTCAGTTATTAATGGATTCATAGATAGCATGGATTGCCAACAAAATAATGAAACTCTACAGTATAATGGCATATCACCTACTAAGGTTGTTATCCTAACAATGGTTTGACAGATTTATAGCTATGTCCAATCAATGGCCGTGGCCAAAGAAGTTGATGAAGACTAATGATCCTCCTGACATTGAAATGTTGCAATTCTGTCTGAGGGGAAGGTGGGAAAAGCCACCTAATAATATTGTAACTATAATTTAAACATAATAATAATAATAACAACCAGCCATTGCTCTAGCTATAGAACAACAATAAAGAAGCTATACATGCATGTATGCATGCATTTGTTTACCAAGATCCTTGAATTTTTCAGGGCTATTCCTGGGTATTCATGAAGATTCTACCACTAGAATCAAAGGGTGTGAAAAAACACAATACTAAAAAGGTAACAGAACAAAAGATTATAAACTGAATGTGTCACACACCATATTATCAACTGTTTATCTAGAAATAGGTTGCTATTTGAAAATAAAGCGACTACGCAAATCTAGATGATTTCATTAAAATTAAAAGATGATCAGAACAGTTAAAATCTGAATACCGTTTAATCAGGCAGCATAGTTTCTAGGTAACAACATATAATAAAATCATCAAATGCGACTATAAATATACAGTTTTTTATCTTATTATTTTCTGACATGGTTGTACAAAATTCAACTGAAGCTTGTAGACTTTTACAAGTGTTCTACTGTACAAGAAGCAACTCCAAAGAATACTACACCTTTGTTTTACACTGTTGTGTATTCTCAGAATAAGGTATGTTTTTTTCTGGCCCAGGTTACTTGAATCCTGTTATGCATGGTAGAACTAGCACTGCTTTGTCATCTTCATCTGTCTTTTAATGTTTTAGACATGGTTAGGCATGGACTGGTGGTCCATGCCAATTTTTTGGTTTCTGGTTTTCGGTAATGCTGTAGTCTACTTAAGGGTTCAGCTGTTAGTTTAGGGTGCTGACTACAGTATACTGATTCACTCAGTGTTTTGCTGCAATGTGCTTTTGTCTTGTTCAGTCTATGGAGGTTTTAGCATTTGATTTCAGAAATGTTTCTAAGGGCCCTATTCCACCGGACTGTTCAGATTATCGTTAAATCGTTCGAATCTAAACGATAATCGTTCGGTTGAAATGCAGTTAACGATTAACGGCCGAACGAGAAATTGTTGATCGCTTTATAAGGGCCCTATTCCACCCGACGATTATCGTTCAGATTGTAGTTAAATCGTTCGAATCTAAACGATAATCGTTCAGTTGAAATGCAGTTAACGATTAACGACCGAACGAGAAATCGTTGATCGCTTTATAAGACCTGGACCTATTTTTATTGTTGCTCGTTCGCGAAACGTTCGCAAATCGTTCGCATTGAATAAGACATCGTTCGGTCGTTCGCAATAGATACGAATGCAATAGCGAATAAATAAATATAATAGAAGAAAAACGATTGCAATTACGATCATAAGTAACGATTATCGTTCCATGGAAATGAGTGAACGTTTTCTGGTCTTCAGAAATAGCGGTAGTTTGAGATCGTTAATCGGTAACGATTATGCAAGCGATAATCGTCCAGTGGAATAGGTCCCTAATACAGTGGTTCCTTGGATTACGAGGATAATTCGTTCCGGGACCGTGCTTGTAATCCAAATCCACTCTTAAACCAAAGCACATTTTCCAATAAGAAATCATTGAAATGCAGACAATTGGTTCCTCACCCCAAAAATAATGATTTTATATTCTGAATAACATGTAAAACAGATGAAACAAACATTTATAAACAGCTTATATGTGATATTATGAGTTACTGTACAGTATAGCAATCAGCATGTGGAGTATAATGTATAGTAAGGGCATAATCCTGAAAAACAGCAATCAGGACTGACAGACTGAAGGGAGTATGAAGGAATGAGCAGGGCAGATGTGGGCACATACATGCAGTGCTCTCTGTCCATGGAGAAAGGATAACAGCTATGGAGAGATTACCTCCACAGTCCTGTCCCCTTATGTAAGCCCCAGCCTGAAGTGGATCTGCTATGATTTGGAAGGTGAGGGAGACTTCCTGGGTCAGAGTACAGTGCTGTAGCATGTGCAGGCCATGTCCCTCCTCCAGTCGTGCTCCCACCCAGTACAGGGAGCTGTTAAAACAAAACAATGCTCTTAAACCAAGTCACAATTTTGAAAAACTGTGAGCTCTTAAACCAAGTTACTCTTACACCAAGGTTCTACTGTATTGTTAAGACTCTACAGTCAGTACCAGTGAAGGGAGGAACAAAGAAGACACGGACAGTGAACCCTGTGCTGATCCCCACCTACTGTCCCTGCCTACTTGTCTAACTGGGCGACTGCCCCTGACCGAGGTAAAGTGCAAATGGAAACATAGCCAAGACAGACATAAACAAATGAAAGGTCAGCAAGCTGGGCAAAACCAAAAGTTCAAAATCAGAGACAAAATAGATGGTCGGGTCACAATAGCCAACGTATAACCAAGAGGGCAGCAAAGTGCAGTTCCAATCCAGAGGGGTAGTCGGGTCACAATAGCCGGAGATCAGAAATGCCAGATACAGATATACGGTAGATGCAGATGCAAAACAGAGCACACTAAGCATGCTAGGAAAGCCTAGTCTAATAGCCAGAAAGGAGCTAACTGGCTGAGGGTGTTATATAGGAAATCAGGGTTCCGGTCCAGAATGTGATTGGACCATTCCCCTGATATCCAAACCACAGATCTACTAACCAATACACTGACAGGCAGTCACAGAAATCAGCATAGCAAGACAAAGTTAACTCTGAAATGTCCAGACAGAACTCAGCAGGGAGATTCGGGTGTGTCAGAGGAACTAATTAACCAGACAGAAAGAATAAGACGTTGTTCAGACAAGAGCAAAAGAAACACAAAAAAACCCACAATGCTGTCCTTAAACATCCTTCGCACCGAAGTATATTTGGTCTTCCTGTGCAACTGCTGAATGTCCCACTAATGTGTTCTACCATAAGTCCTGGTGGTATCTGAGTACTGGAAGCTATTCCTTGGACCCAGGAAAGGCAACTTCTAAAGGTGAAGCCTGTGGGGGTATATTCACCTAATCAGTGGGTGCTAATTATCATTACAAAAGAGGGGGGTGTTCCTTGACTAGTTGTTCCCCATTGACCTATAGATGAACACCTATACTGTTTTCTACCGAACATGGACTGTATTATCCCCTACCAGAACCAAGTTAAGCTTTGGACTCTACAGTGTGTCTACTGTGTAAAACTCGGAAATTACTCCTTTACATACATTTTTTCATTTGTTTATATGTAAGGACCATTTGTATTACATCCTAGTTCTTTTACATCTACATGTGTAATATCTGTATACAGGGCCTGTCTAAAGTCACCCATTTACTATGCAGACTTCTCCTGCTTTCTAATTCAGAAATAATTATTTCTTGTCACATTGATAAAGGCAATGTTTGGTTTCCTGGTCAACAGGGCTGGACCTTGTTACTCCCCCCCTCTCCTCCCCTCCCCCCCCCCCCCCCCTCTCTCTCTCTCTCTCTCTCTCTCTCCTCTCTCTCTCTCCCAGTTAGAATGTTAGTTGCCTACAGATAAGGGTATGTTCTTAGGTTTCCCCTCCCATATTTCCCATAGATTGCCTTATATTTAATCAAATAAGCTACATATATATTTTTCTTAAAATGATCAGGAACCTTTAATATCCCTGATGAGCTTTTATTGCTCTATACAATATGTCTCCTGTCTAGCTTTCTAAGCTTACAGTGTAGTCTGTCATCAACATTAGATATATTTCATGAAGAGATTTTATTTAATGTATGAGCAGACCCAGGCGGCTTTAATAGGTTCAGAAGTGTAAGCTTGGGCTATAAGAAAGTCAGGCATAAAAATATATACATGACAGATAAGAAGTCTATAAAAAGCACTGTTGACAAATCTAAATAACAAAATTGCCAAGATTTAAATACATCTGCTTGCTTAAATCTGGAAGATAACAGATGGCAATACAAATGATAGAACATGTCATTTTTATAGAAACAGAAATAATCTCAGACTACCTTAACTGCACACTTTCCATTGTTAAAAGAAAAAATAAAAGATGCATGACATATGAATTCATCAAGTGTCATGGGGTGAAAAGATGCTAATCTTATAACCAGTTCTAATAGCATGAGGATTTGACATGAGCAGAGCAAGATACATATACTTTGAGGTATTAGAAGATACAAAACTAGAAGATATTAAATGGGTTTTGAGAAGTAGCGTTCACATGGTGGAAACTAAGATCAAAAGTACAGCTATGTAAAGTCCCATCTAATGTCAATTTATACTGTAGACAGGAAGTAACGCATAGCCTGACTTATGTATTTCATTCACTTATTATCTGTTGCCTATTTCCTGGCTTCAGGTGGTGGCCTCACCTTGCATGGTAAAAAAATAGGGTACACGGATGACAGTAGACCGTATTCATACCACATGCACTCGTGAGTTATCTGCAAGGTCCACCTGCAGACATCACCATAAAGCGACTCTGTACCCACAATCTGACCCCCCCCCCCCCCCCCCCCCCCAAATCACTTGTACCTTCGGATAGCTGCTTTTAATCCAAGATCTGTCCTGCGGTCCGTTTGGCAGGTGATGGAGTTATTGTCCTAAAATAATACTTTTAAACTTGAAGCCCTGTGCCAAACAGGAGAATCTGTGCCCTAACCTTGCACACCCTCTCTGTCCCTCCTCCCCACCCTCTTCATCATTAGGAATGCTCCAGGCAGATTGCCTCCTATTCCCCACCTGTGGCAGCCCGGCACATGGGCTGGATCGTTAAGGACCTGTGCAGCGTTCAGCATTAGCGATTTTCATATCTGTATTGTGTCTTCGCCTTGCCATTAGCGGTCAGCTGTTGTATTTTTATTTAATTTTTTTGTATTTTTGTGTGTCTTAAGTTATCTCTGGTGCAATCAACCCCCACATTACATGCACAAGATACCCCTGTCATAACCGTTCCTTTCTAACATGGCTATCTGATTGAACAGGTCATTGCCTCCCACAAGACTAGCAGTTTTAATAGGATCATTGCAGCTAGTACGGACATTGCCATGGATGAAAGGGATATTTTAAATTCATGTTGTAAAGACAGTCAAAGGAAAGTACACCTGGTCCAGCTCCGTTTATGGATGCATATGTGTAATAGCTAAGCTTTAATGTGTTATTTAGGGCTGATTTCCTTTAATTTGCTCCACATAGCATGTGATTGAAATTTGCAGAACCTACATATTTTCCACTTCCTCTGTTATATCATTTGATGTGGGATTAATTGCACCTTTATTGATGCTCTGATTCACTTTTGATCACATGCTGCTCTGTTTGCAGACATACTAGACAGAGGAGGACAATAGCAAGCTGTGACGGGGAACCATAGCAGTGAAGCAGTGACCAGTCACTTATCTGTGTTAATGACATGAGTATATGCACATGATAGAGATATTTGTGCTAAAAAAATTCTATAATTACAGATGAAGCATGTTTAAACTTGAAAAGAACTTGTAATAATCATACATAAACATATGAAATGTGAAAATTCATTAAAAATGTGGTAAAACACCCCATTTGTTTATTAGAAATATTAAGGGGAAACTGACAGCAAGGATATGCATACCCCGCCTTCTCCAAGATTGATTGACAGCCAGCTCATCTTTGCCTACATTGAAGTCCCAAGCAAAAATGAGTTGGCCGTCAATTATTCTCAGAGGGATCAGGGGCAGCATAATGTCAGAGGTGACTGTTCCTTTGAGGAACGTGAGATAAGTATAATTTATATTTAGAAAAGCCACATAAAGGCCGCTGAGGACTACAATTTGATAACCTAAATTTATATTAACAGCAAAGATGTATTGCGAATATAAAGGATACTTATCTCATTAATATCATCTTTACTTGTGGTTATCACTTTACACATGCATATAAAATAAACCTACATTGTCAAATATATAAAAGATATCTACATGGCCAATTCTGCAGCTAACAGATCAGTCAGTCAAACACTGTACTGGATTAAAGGGGTATTCCAACATACTGTAATTAATAAACATATTGCAGCTTGATAGGGCAGTACAATACCATGCCAGCCAATACTCACCTCTTCCAATCCTGCATCTGTGCACTACTCCACCATGTGTTTACTTATTCTGATGCAAAAACAGCACCACCCCTGAGCCCAAGCTGTGTGTAGTATTGCAATTCAGCTCCACTCACTTTAATGGAACTGAGTTGGAAACCACACCCAAACTGAGGAAAGGAGTCCATTTAGAACAGTACGGATCAAGAGTATAGACTTGTGGCTATATCTGTGACTATGTCTCCATTTTGTCTTCTAGTTTGCCCCATTTGGATTGGCCTCCCATTGATCACCATCTGCTCCATTCCTGACTATTTCATTACATCATAATTTATGGTGCTGGCAACCTGGAAGTATTCTGGGGACTGCAACTGGACAATCTTCCTGAAGAAAAATCCACACCTCCTTGTAAGATTTAAAGGGAAAGAACATCAAGAGATTGTCATTGTGATTCACACCTTAGCCGTGCTGGCATGAAAATGTTGCAGCTTACCGAGAAATCCTTTAAAATCATGCATCAAGTCTCCCTGGGCTAGTTCTCGCTCTGTCTTAACAATCCTACTTTTGAATACAAAAATGGGTAACTTATTTATTGTAACTGCAGCACTCCAGTCTTGTGAATGAAAAAAAGTGAAAAATTTATTCCATCAAAGAAAACACTCGGAACAGCAGTAGCGACGTTTCAGTCCTTCGATGTGGACTTTTCTCAAGCTCGGTGAATACACACGCACAGGTGATTTATAAAGCATTCATAATTGATTAATTAGTGACTTGAGTAACACAAACATGTGAGGCATAATGAACATAGCATATTAAACAACATTGTGATTAAGGGAACTCCATTGGTTCCGAAAGTGCACAGTGTATAGTGGTAAAAATTACAATAATGTGCAAAAGGATAGATAATGCATCTAAGTCTCTACGGATCGGACCTAGTTCACTCATGTCTATGTATGACCTTTGATCATGATGTAAGGTTCACTGCACCGCACGCTGTGGTGGATCGCACGGCCATCTTGTTGTCAAAAGTGAAGCGAGGTATAGCATCCTAGTTGCTATGCAACCCACATGAAGTAAACAACATTATCGTGCCTATTGGTGACAATGAGCACTCGGGACTCAGCCAGGATGTCATAGGTGATGATTCTTTCGCTGCCGATTCTTGCGCTGTGAGACCAACCAATTAACACAGATCTCCATCACTGTATTAAACAGGAAGATGAATCTTGTGTCCTCGCAACAGGATCTGAAGCTTGAACACCAACGGGTCACTGTGGGGGCTCAACAGCTAATGGCTGAAAGTGAATAATAGTGAACTGCATCCCACTGAAAGGTGAGTATCGGACGAGCACCTCGAAAATGAAATAATGCATGGTGGAATCAAGGTCATACTTGGTGAGGAACTTTTATTCCGATCCGATGGATAAGCTTGAAAATAGTGAGATCTGTAAAAAATGAAAAAATAATCATTGTCTATATAAGATATATAATGTCTTTGAACTTGTAGTGTATTCACAATACTTAGAACGGGAGATAAAAACATAGTCACAAGTAAAAGCATAAGATATTATTTTTGGATCTAATATGTTGCTTGATAACTGTATGAATGTTGCATTCTAACAGTCCTAAAGAATGCTGATAAATAAAATTATCTTTGATAGCAATATCATGGTAGGATTTTGAAGTCCACATTGAGACGATTGGGTTTTTTATGAATTTAAACGGAAAATCCATTGTAATTCTTTGTGTTTTAACATAGAAACCCTGTCGCCCCTTCTGCTTGGGGGTGGAATTTGGTCAATGAGCATTATCCTGAGGTCACTCTCTCTGTGACCACTCTCAAGAAAATGTTTAGGGACCGGAAGATCCTGTTTCCCTTTTCGAATTGTATATCTATGCTGTGTTATCCGGGTTCATACATCATACGTGGTTTCTCCCACATACAGTAAGTTACAGGGGCACCATAGGGCATACACAACAAACTCCGAATTGCAGTTAATGAATTTATTGATTTTGAAACATTGGCCTGTTTGTGGATGTATAAACTGATTTCCTTTTTGTACATGTTTACAGTTAATGCAATTACCGCATGGGAAGCAACCAATGGTTTGAGGACCCAAAAAGGTAAGTAATGGAACTTTAGTATTTACTATTTCTGCTTTAACCAACATATCTCTGATGTTTTTCACTCTTCTGTAGGACATGAGTGGTCTCCTGTTGAGGCCCTCTATATTGTGATGGTTGTGTTGAATAATGTGCCAGTGTCTGTTGATTATTTTGGCTATATCTGAGCTTAGGGAATTGTATGTGGTGACAAATGGAATTCTCTCTACCTTAGTTGTTTTATCCTTGTCCCTTAGTAGTTCTGCTCTGTCAAGTTGAATGGTAGAATCAATGTGCTGCTGTATGAGTCTTTTCGAATAGCCTCTTTCACAAAAATTATTTGCTAATTGGGTCATGGCTATCTCCAAGTGTCCAGGAATGGAACTTCCGATATGGAATGTGTCATGGTGAACTTGATGTCATTGTCCATGTGATCATGTCCATCATCGATAAATCTCCACCAGCACAGTAAATACACATCGATGATGTGTTTATCCTTTGGAATGGCACATATGAACAACTACTGGAATTCTGGGATTTTCTAAATCACATGGACAATGACTTCAAGTTCACCATGACACATTCCATATCGGAAGTTCCATTCCTGGACACTTTGGTCTAAAGAAGGGACAGCCAATTATCCACTGATTTATATGTTAAACAAACAGACAAAAACACTCTATTACGATTCGAGTCAACCCATCCCCTTCAGATGAAACGTCATTTGCCCAAAAGTCAATTTCTTAGGGCAAAGAGAATTGTTTCAGAAGACGATAGATTGGAGATAGCCATGACCCAATTAGCAAATAATTTTTGTGAAACAGGCTAGCCGAAAAGACTCATACAGCAGCACATTGATTCTACCATTCAACTTGACAGAGCAGAACTACTAAGGGACAAGGATAAAACAACTAAGGTAGAGAGAATTCCATTTGTCACCACATACAATTCCCTAAGCTCAGATATAGCCAAAATAATCAACAGACACTGGCACATTATTCAACACAACCATCACAATAGAGAGGGTCTCAACAGGAGACCACTCATGTCCTACAGAAGAGTGAAAAACATCAGAGATATGTTGGTTAAAGCAGAAGTAGTAAATACTAAAGTTCCATTACTTACCTTTTTGGGTCCCCGATCCACTGGTTGCTTCCCATGCGCTAATTGAATTAAAGCGTAATTGTCATTTCAGGGTTCAAGCGATTTTAAGAAACTCTGTAATAGGTTTTATAAACCAAAAGAGTTTCCTTCTGGACTGAAAAAGCAATCTCCCAGCCTCCCCCCTCCCTTTAGAAGCAGCAGGATTTCTGTCTCCATTATGTGGCTATGGAGAGGGGAGGGGCTGTTAGGAGTGACTGAGCACGGAGCAGTTCTGCACAGCACAACACCCTGCAATCTTCTCTCAGTAAGTTCATAGATAAGCACTGACCTTTCTGAACCCAGAATCCTGCATTTTAGGTGCCCAGAGAGTCTACAAACAGCTGACCTTCATGTCACCTCTTCCTGCTTCCTCATCTCCCTCGCCCCCCCCCCCTCCATAAGGATAGAATGGAGAGAGCAGAACCCGTCTTCACTGGCTTCTCTGTAATGAAGACGTGTTTGCCTGGTAATGCACAGATAAGAAGTCGGGGGGGAGGCTGGGAGATTGCTTCTTGAGTACAGAAGGAGGCTTTTTTGGCTGATGAAACCTATTACAGAGTTTCTTACAATCGCTTATACTACTGATTTCTGCAATAAAAAAAAATATGACAGTTACGCTTTAACTGTAAACATGTACAAAAAGGAAGTCAGTAGGGATGGTCCGAACCGAGTTCGGTTCGGGTTCGTATGAACCCGAACTCTTGGCAATGATTCCCGCTGTCTGCCCGCTCCGTGGAGAGGGTGGATACAGCGGGAGGACCGCCTGGAAAACTGGGATACAGCCATAGCCATAGGCTGTATCCCAGTTTTCCAGGCAGTCCTCCCGCTGTATCCACCCGATGCACGAAGCGGGCAGACAGCGGGAATCGAATGCCGAGTGTTCGGGTTTATACGAACCCGAACCTCAGCAGTTTCGGACCTTCCCTAGAAATCAGTTTATACATCCACAAACAGGCCAATGTTTCAAAATCAATAAATTTATTAACTGCAATTCGGAGTTTGTTGTGTATGCCTATGGTGCCCCTGTAATTTACTGTATGTGGGAGAAACCACGTATGATGTAAAAACCCGGATAACACAGCATAGATATACAATTCGAAAAGGGAAACAGGATCTTCCGGTCCCTAAACATTTTCTTGAGAGTGGTCACAGAGAGAGTGACCTCAGGATAATGCTCATTGACCAAATTCCACCCCCAAGCAGAAGGGACGACAGGGTCTCTATGTTAAAAAACTGAGAATTACAATGGATTTTCCGTTTAAATTCATTAAAGGGGTATTCCCCCCAAGAGCTAAAAAAATAAAATGCTCCCAAACCTAGCTGATCATACTCACCAAGTCATCCTGAGAATTTTGAGCCGTCTCCCGTCTTTCTAGCTGCTTCCGTTCCTGAGCTACAAGTTTTTTAGAAAGCCAATCTATGTCCAACATGGCGCCGGCCAGAAAACTACATCTCCCATCATGCAATGCTTACGTCTGATTGGTCTATGATGTAGCAGAGCTGATATCCACAAGATATAGCAAAGTTGAGAGCGTAGCATAGCAGAGTTGAGTGCGTTTTATAGCAGAGTTGAGAGCGTTGCATAGCAGAGTTGAGTGCGTTGCATAGCAGAGTTGAGTGCGTTGCATAGCAGAGTTGACAGCGTAGCATAGCAGAGTTGACAGCGTAGCATAGCTGAGTTGAGTCAGTTGAGTGAGGGGGGCCGCAGGCCAGCCGGTGAGCTGTGCGGGGGGGGGGGGGGGGGGGGTTGGGTGCCGTGGGTTGAGTTGCGGGGGGAGGCTGGGGGCTTGTGTGTAGTGCCGCAGGTGAGTTTCGAAGTACAATGATGTGAAGTGAAGATGGAGGAGAGAGGAGGTGATGGGGGAGATGGAGGAGGGAGAGAGGAGGTGAAGGGGTGGGGGGAGAGATGTGAAGGGGGGGAGAGAGGAGGTGTAGGGGTGGGGCAAGAGATGTGAAGGGGGGGAGAGAGGAGGTGTAGGGGTGGGGCAAGAGATGTGAAGGGGGGGAGAGAGGAGGTGAAGGCTTGGGGGGTGAGGCACGATACAAGCTGACAGGGAGCACACAGCTGACAGGGAGCGGCGGTACCAACACCCCCGGACCGCACACAGCTCAGTATAGCACCCCCCGCCGCCAGCTGCTCTGCTTGCTTGGTTTCCAGGATGCGGGGGGTGCTATACGGCGCTCAGTAATCGATCCGACCCCCCCTCCGATGCCAAATACATTACTCCCTCTCCAGACCCTGTGTTGCCCTCACCAGATCTGCAGCGCCGGGCCGGCTCTCACCTCCCCTCAGCTGCAGCAGCTTACCACGCTCCTTCCCGCACAGAACGCTGAGAGCTGCTGTGAGGGGAGCTGAGAGCCAGCCCGGCGCTGCAGATCTGGTGAGGGGTACACAGGGTCTGGAGAGGGGGTGATGTATTTGGCATCGGAGGGGGGGGTCGGATCGATTACTGAGCTGTGTGGGGTCCGGAGGTGTTGGTACCGCCGCTCCCTGTCAGCTGTGCCACAGGTGAGATCGGGGGGGGGGGGGGGGGGGGGGTCGGTGGTTGGCGCCGGGGTGCTGCGGCTGAGACGAGGGGGGCGAGTGAGACTGGGGGTTGTGGAAGGCCATGGTGCCGCGGGTGAGAGCGGCGAGCGATGGTGCCGAGGTGCCGCGGGTGAGACGGGAGGGGGGTAGGGGGTGCCGAGGGTGAGACGGGGTTGGAGTGCCGAGGTGAGCTGTGAGGGGGGGGGGCAGCAACGTCAGGGGGCACAGTGTGAGGGCCACAGGTGAGTTCAGGGGCGAGGGGGCACACAGGTGACCTGGGGGGAGGAAGTCGGGAGACAGCAGCAGCTGTCAGTCTCCTTGCTCTCTTCAATAGGCAGGGTTAGAAGCCAGCCCATTGAAGAGAAGGAGGACACATGATGCCGTCTCGGAGGGTTGCGGGCCAGGAGCAGAAAGCGTGTCGGAGTGGACTGAGAGCTGATGATTCTATGCAAACGGTGGGGGTGAGTGCACCTAGATAACAGCAAAACTGTGCAGAATCCATAATAACTTTATATTGGAAGGATGGAAAGCTACGGGTGGGCAGCGTATTAATGCAAAAATTATTTTGGGGGGAATACCCCTTTAAAACTCAATGGTCTTGATGTGGACTTCAAAATCCTACCACGATATTGCTATCAAAGATAATTTTATTTATCAGCATTCTTTAGGACTGTTAGAATGCAACATTCATACAGTTATCAAGCAACATATTAGATCCAAAAATAATATCTTATGCTTTTACTTGTGACTATGTTTTTACCTCCCGTTCTAAGTATTGTGAATACACTACAAGTTCAAAGACATTATATATCTTATATAGACATTGATTATTTTTTCATTTTTTACAGATTTCACTATTTTCAAGCTTATCCATCGGATCGGAATAAAAGTTCCTCACCAAGTATGACCTTGATTCCACCATGCATTATTTCATTTTCGAGGTGCTCGTCCGATACTCACCTTTCAGTGGGATGCAGTTCACTATTATTCACTTTCAGCCGTTAGCTGTTGAGCCCCCACAGTGACCCGTTGGTGTTCAAGCTCTGCTGACCGACACAGTGTGAAGTTAGTGTCGGGACTCATGTGAACCAGGAGACCTGCACGCGGTACATAGGACAATATGGTTTGATCAGGGGCGTAGCTAATGTCTCATGGGCCCTAGTGCAAGAGGTCAATCTGGGCCCCCCCCCCTCCACACACACGCACGCACACTGTCACCCGCAAAACCACCCCCCATAATTACGACAAAGCTAATATCTCATGCTGTATATAGTTTAATACTTTAAGAGCGTTGTTATTAAGTAAAAGGACAGTAGCATTTTATTTTTAAACTGGAGAGGCCTGGTTACTGGGAGGACACATGGTGGCAGACCTAGGAGCAGGAAATAAATAGTTAGGTCTGCTAATAATAGTGTTGAATTTTTTTTTTCTTTATGTCAGATCTGTACCTTGTGAGAGTCCATACATTGACCTAGATTTATCAATCAGCCCAAGACAAAAATCAAGACACATTTTTGTCTCAGACAGATGGTAACCAATCACAGCCAATTCTGAGGAATGAAAGCTGAGCTGTAATTGGCTGCTATCTGTCTGAAATAAAAACACATCTCATTTTCGTCTCTGACAGATTGATGAATCTTGATCACTATTACAATGTCAGACAGATAATCACCACTACAAGGCCAGCAGTCAGAAAACACTGTTACCTCACTTCTGAACCCTCAAAATAAATTGGCCAATGGCTGCACATCACCTATTACACAGGGCAATGTGCAGTCATTGCCCATTTATATTTTGAAGGGTCAAAAGGGCCACAAGGGTGCAAAATGAATGTGTAAGAGGCGGTGTCCGGGAGAGGAGAAGGCTGGAGCAGGGGTCGGCAGGAGATGCAGCCACTACATCTGCACCGGACTATGAGGTGGTGGGGGCGGCAGGAGTGTGAGGAGGCGGGAGGCCAGGGCCGGCAGGAGACTCCGGAGCAGACACAATGTGGGGGGTTTACAGTCGGCCTGACTCTGACTGGGAGGGGGGCTGTAACCTGCAGATCACAGACAAATCCAGGTCACCGGTAAGCATGCCCTGACACCAGGAATAGTAAAACTACAGCCCCCATCATCCCCCCTGCTGGCTGGTGTCTGTTATATGGCTACAGCCCCCATCATCCCCCCTGCTGGCTGGTGTCTGTTATATGGCTACAGCCCCCATCATCCCCCCTGCTGGCTGGTGTCTGTTATATGGCTACAGCCCCCATCATCCCCCCTGCTGGCTGGTGTCTGTTATATGGCTACAACCCCCATCATCCCCCCTGCTGGCTGGTGTGTTATATGGCTACAACCCCCATCATCCCCCCTGCTGGCTTGTGTCTGTTATATGGCTACAACCCCCATCATCCCCCCTGCTGGCTGGTGTGTGTTATATGGCTACAACCCCCATCATCCCCCCTGCTGGCTGGTGTGTGTTATATGGCTACAACCCCCATCATCCCCCCTGCTGGCTGGTGTGTGTTATATGGCTACAGCCCCCATCATCCCCCCTGCTGGCTGGTGTCTGTTATATGGCTACAACCCCCATCACCCACTGATTGTTAAAGTGTTACATGACTACAACCCCCATCCTCCCACCTGATAGCAGTTGTGTGTTACATGACTACAATCCCCATCTCTGGCAGCTGAAGTGTTATTGTCCATACTACCTGTCACTTTCCTGATCACGCACGGTAAACCGAGCAAGTGCAGAAACCACCCAATTCAGTACCCCATAAAAACATGGTACTAAATAAAACTACAGATCACAGCGCAAAAAATGCCCCTCACCCCCCAGCCAGACAGGCGGAGAGATAAAAAAAGTGAGTCAGAGTTGGGCAAGTTTTTATTTATTTTAAATAATGGGGACTTTATTTTTAAAGTAATAAAATTAGGGAACATAAATTGGTTCGTACTGACCTGAACCTGGGGGAGGGGGGGTCATTTCTATTCTTATGTTTTTTTTTGTTTGTTTTTTTTTCCCTTAAATATAATTTTTTTAAGTATCGAATTGGTATCGAGCATTGAAAAAAAAAAGTTGGTATCGGTATCGAACTCAAAATTCTGGTATCGTGACATCACTAATTAAAAATTCTACTTACTTTAGTTGTTAATCAGAGATGTCTCGCTGAGTCTTCTTCAGACCAGTGAAAGGTAGTCTAGACTATCTAGCACTTCTCTGAAAAAAATAAAAATAAAAAATAATAATAATAATAATAATATATATATATATATATATATATATATATATATATATATACACACACACACACACACACACACACACACACACAAGCATATGTGCCAATGCTGTCCACCCATAGCACTCCCCCTCCTTGTTAGTATTCCCCCAGCCACAGTGTCCCTCCTGCCTTCTCCTCAATATCCCTTCTATAGTGCAATGATCCCCCCCCCCCCTCCTTGGTACAGTATGTGTCCCTAGTCCCTGCCTACCCCTCCAGCCTTCTAAACACATTGGGGGAGATTTATCAAACATGGTGTAAAGTGAAACTGGCTCAGTTGCCCCTAGCAACCAATCAGATTCCACCTTTCATTCCTCACAGACTCTTTGGGAAATGAAAGGTGGAATCTGATTGGTTGCTAGGGGCAACTGAGCCAGTCTCACTTTTCACCATGTTTGATAAATCTCCCCCATTATGTCTATGTCCCCATCCCCCATCCACATTATGCACATGTCCCCAGGCCCTGCCTATGTCCCCATCCCCCATACACAATATGCACATGTCTCCATCCCCCATACACAATATGCACATGTCCCCAGCCCCTGCCTATGTCCCCATCCCCCATACACAATATGCACATGTCCCCATCCCCTGCCTATGTCCCCATCCCCCATACACAATATGCACATGTCCCCATCCCCTGCCTATGTCCCCATCCCCCATACACAATATGCACATGTCCCCATCCCCTGCCTATGTCCCCATCCCCCATACACAATATGCACATGTCCCCAGCCCCTGCTTATGTCCCCATCCCCCATACACAATATGCACATGTCCCCAGCCCCTGCTTATGTCCCCATCCCCCATACACAATATGCACATGTCCCCAGCCCCTGCCTATGTCCCCATCCCCCATACACAATATGCACATGTCCCCAGCCCCTGCCTATGTCCCCATCCCCCATACACAATATGCACATGTCCCCAGCCCCTCCCTATGTCCCCATCCCCCATACACAATATGCACATGTCCCCAGCCCCTGCCTATGTCCCCATCCCCCATACACAATATGCACATGTCCCCAGCCCCTCCCTATGTCCCCATCCCCCATACACAATATGCACATGTCCCCAGCCCCTGCCTATGTCCCCATCCCCCATACACATTATGCACATGTCCCCAGCCCCTATACACAGTATGCACATGTCTCCAGCCCCTATACACAGTATGCACATGTCCCCAGCCCCTATACACAGTATGCACATGTCCCAAGCCCCTATACACAGTATCTCCCCTCAACATTTTAAAAAACATACCTGCGGGTGGCCAATGCAGGGGCAGGAAGAATTCTCATGGTAGCTTGTGCCTGGCCCTCCTCCTCTCCAATGATTGGTCGTCAGGAGAAGGGGGGTTGAGCAGAGGAGAGGTGAGCAAACAGCATGCACTGTGGGAACCAGGAAGTGCCAGAGCCTTCCTCTCGGTTCTTATGCGAACAGCAGCTGCAGCAATACACAAGTACCGAGTGAGGCGAGGGGGGGGCCGGGCCCCCCCTGGCTAGGGGCCCGGTCGCGACCTTTGCGACCCCTGTAGCTACGCCACTGGGTTTGATCAAATTATATACCAACATCCTGGCGTTGGTTTTTAAATGTAGCCGAGAGGCATTGGTGTCAGCCATAGATGTGATGTGCAACAGCTCCTTTCTATCCGTGTCGTATTTATCATTTATCAGTATTACTATCATTTATCAGAAATACTATCAGTATTTCTGCAATAACACCTCCTTTTACATTTAAAAACATTACAATAACCTAAAGTAACTGATCTTGGTAAATCTGAGCCAGGGACTAAGTATATAAATTTTAGACTAAGCAAAGCTCTTGGCAAAAAAAGTGTGTGTAACACCAGCAAGTGAGCATTCTGTATTTTATTTTCTATCTAAGGCTGCATCACGCATTTCTTTTTGCCTGACCGTTGATGGTTGCTGATGTTCCTGAGTGTAGGTGTTGTTCCTGCATCTGCTATTACATGTATTTTAACCCATGCCTATCTACCTGACCCATTCTGTTTTGTTTTCTTCGCCTCTTACAGGCCGATACTAAGCCACATCTAAACCACCTGCCCTGACCCTCCGCCTGTTTTGACTGCCTTATCCCTGATTCTCCTATTGAACTGTGGAGTATCCTGCTGACTTCACCTTACTACCTGTTGCCCAGGTGCTTTGCACCAGCACTGTCTGGTACCCAGTCCCAGCCACTAACCACACTGGAGCCACGCTTGTGGACAGATCTGGTATCTGTTTGCTGCAGAGATTCAGCTGGTGTCCTTTTGTAGTGACGCAGTACAGGCCCCTAAGTCTTTATCGCACCTGAGAAAGGTAACTGCCTTGGGTTCACACAGGTGGGAATGAAGTATCCACTGCAGTTAGTGTTTTCCCCAACTAGGTGTCACTAAAAGCACTTGTTATCTCTCATGCACAGCTGAAGGAACTAAAGGGATAACTGCTTGCATGTCACGTGTACTGTCCACTCACAGGTGCAGGCGCTTTCCCTCCAGTTTCTGCCCTATCCATTATCTTTTCTCTTTTTCCCACACAGCCCCCACCAATCCCATGAGAGTTTAGTTAGGCCCCTGTATGAAGGTGTTAGTTCCCGGTGGGAGGAGTTAGTGAATTGTCTATCTAGAGTCAGTGTGTGAGGAAGCAAGCAAGGTACAGATTCTCCCTATGCCAGCCAGAGCAATTATGCAGTGCTAGAAAGTACACAGGGGAGAGCAGCCACAGGAACTCTAAAACTTGCAGGGAAGTTACCTAGGAGTCACAGGAACTGACCCCAATGGAACAAAGTTAATTCGAGTCTAGGTATTTCACTGCGCAGTGGAGGATGACCGGGAAGTCTTGGAAGTTTGTTTAACTACGCCTGGGGCCTATACTACCCTGACAGGATGTGTAGCTCGCAACTGTAGGGCAGAAGGTGGTCAAACACAGTCTAAACATGAGTATGAGTATTCTCTCTATATCTTCTTCAGTCAAACTGTTCCAGGCAGAGTACATGTCTAATTGGACAAGGCCCTTTAGGCACTCTCTCTCCTCTACTCTCACCTCTGCTAAACCTACTCTTAGGGCCCTATTCCATGGGACGATTAGCGTTCAGATTATTGTTAAGTCGTTCGAATCAAAGCGATAATCGTTCGGTTGAATAGCAGTTAACGATTAACGACTGAACGAGAAATCGTTGATTGTTTAATAAGACCTGGACCTATTTTTATTGTTGCTCGTTCGCAAATCGTTCGCATTGAGTAAGACGTTCTTCGGTTGTTGGCAGTAGTGACAAATGCAAGAGCAACGACAAGACAACCACGAGAACGATCATAAGTAACGATTATCGTTCAATGTAAATGGGTGAACGATTTCAGGTCTTTCGCAGTAGCGGTCATTTGGATCGTTTATCGCTAACAATTAGGCAAACGATAATTGTCCAGTGGAATAGGGCCCTTACAAGCACCTTATCTCAACTGCAAGCACCTGAGCAACTTCAAGTCCTGTATTGTACTGAACTGTATTGTTGCCAAGCACAACTGTTTTGAGCTAAGTTTTTGCCACTAAACTGTTACACTGTTGGACTATGGCCTATTCTTGCGCACCCGCACCTACACAACTTTACACATGGGTTAAACCTTTCATGCCGGTGGGGCACCGAACTGTCCGGGGTGGGTCCTATACCACTCCAGGCTACTGTGACAAGTGCCCAAGTGACCCTAGACCCACTCAGCTACCACACCACCGTACCAGCTGACCTGGCAGTGAAACTAACATCACTGGTGCTCACCGCATTGCACTTTTGCTGCAGAAGTTCAGCTGGTATCCTTTTCCTGCAGAGGTCCAGTATCCGCATCCTGAAGCAAGATAGAGGGTGAAAACCTAAAGGGCACTTAGACTCTTCTCCCTGGTGTCGTCAATAGTATGAATATATCTAACACCCTGATTGATAGATAAGGTCAGTGGTGATTAATAGTTTTGTTCCTAATGGTTAGTTATGTTCGGTGATTTGACAAACTAAAATTCTAATTCTAATGTGGTTAAAAATGACAGTAAAAAGAGCATCTTGTGCATTTAGAGGATTTTATGAACACACAAGTCTTACTACATAAGTCAGTAAATGAGGAATAAAAGAGAACATCACGACATTGCTCATATTGTCAGAATAAAATGTCTATTATCCTGTGCATAGCGCAGAATCTGACTCCATTACCAATTCCCAAGCAATAACTCTCTGCAAGACAAATGATTACGAATGCTTGTCACTAAGACAGAGATCTGCCAAATACATTTCATGCACTGCAAACACTTGTCAATCTTAGTTAAAAGCAATGAGAATCTTTCAGTTTTTTTAAATCATTTTATCAAATAAAATATATTATTAATGTCCTGAATCTTGTAAGCATTGTGCAGGATCATGTTTAATTGAAATTCAGGAATAGTACAGAACCAGAAAATGTCAAAGGTTCCAAACAACAACAGATCTGGGCATTTTTGGACTGGGGTTCCCTGAGCACAAAATATAAGATTATTCTGAGGGCCCACTCTCCATCAATGAAGAACACAAACATCTGCTTTTGAATCATACCAAGCATTTCAGTTAAGGGTTCAGAATAAGCCTTCACATGTGAACTTGAGTAATATGTCCATTTGTATATCTCATTTACATCAGTTTTCCCTTCTACAGGTTTCATCTAAAATTCCATCCAGAAGGTTCAGGCACTACTGGATATGACCATCTTACATGCTCAGTAAGGGTGGGTTCACACTATGGAAAAAGCGGAGAAAAGTTCCGGCGGATTCCATTGCTTGTTCCCGTTCGCGGCGCCTCTCCGCCCGTGTCATAGACACCATTCTATGGCCGGGTAGATTCCACCTTCTGCCGGAAGAACTGATGTGTCAATTCTTTCAGCGGACAGTGAAATCGGCCCAGCCATAGAATGGTATCAATAAAGCCGGCAGAGAGGCGTGCCGCCGTGAGCGGATGCGAGTGACGGACTCTGCCGGAACTTATCCGCACGGATTCCCATTCCTAGTCTGAACCCATCCTAATAGATATTTTGCTCAACAACCAAGAATTCTGTGCTTACTTATAATGTACTAGAAGTAGGGCTTTCTCCTGGGTGAGCTACCAATATCTTTCCAGCCTTACTGCTGGGCAATTCTCTACCTCCTCTGTGAGCTATAAAGCCTGACAACCTGTGATAAAAAAAAAAAAGGTAATGCAGAGCTGTGGAACACTGAACCAGGACCCCAGAGCGCAAACCCAGGTTTGTAGCCATCTAGTTGCAATCTAGTGAAACGGGCAAGTGAACCAGTTGAAACTATCTATGTAAGCTTTTGTTGGACTAATCACCATAATAGCTATAGTTATACCCAGGGCCGGATTAAGGTTGGTGGAGGCCCCGGGCAACAATCCCCCACCCCACCCCCAAAAAAAAATAATAAACTATACCGCGATCTATACAGATGGCTCCTTACTGTAGGTGAATTAGCACAGGCCCCTCCTCGCTCCTGGCTGTATGGGTCAGCATCCTCCTCTGTTATGCACGTGGTCACTAGAGGCTGCAGTACAGGGGAAGATGCCAGGCCGTAGAGACAGGAGCAGAGGGGGGTGGGGGGGGGGGACTAAGTATCAGAGTGTATTCCCACATTGTGTTTGTGTTAATAACACAATGTGAGAACACAGCACTTTCTGCACGCTGTTGCCCACTGTGTTAGGGCCCTATTACATGGCCTGATATCCTGGGTAAGCAGCACCGTTCTGCTAGGGTTCGAGCTGGTGGGGGCCCCTAAGTGGTGGAGGCCCCAGGCACGTGCCCCTGGTGCCCTCCCTTTAATCCGGCCCTGGTTATACCTAGGACTGTGGAGTCATGGAGTCAGAGCTAGTTTTGGCTGGAGTCTGAGTTGGGAAAAAATGTACCGACTCCAGCTTTGAAAAAAAGATCTTTCACATTTTTATAATTGAGTTTTCATATTAATTTTTTAAATATTCCTCACAAATATATTTTATGTTCTATCAATCTAAGGAGCTTTTTTAATAAAACCAGAAAAACACTTTCTCACTTACATTTAGTTACACAGGGTAAAGCATTTCCTCCATGTATCAGTAATAAAACACTGGCTTATTACTTAAGGGTGGTCGGGGAGAGGTTGTCGGTCACTATTTGGCAGTTTGTTTCTGAGCTGGAAGAGTCCATTGTGTAAGGGGGAGGATCGATACTGTTCTTTTCCTGGATGCTGGACGATTATATATGAACAGCATTGTAATATGAAGATATCCTGTGTAATAAAAGAGGAGGAGGAGAAGCCATAAGTAGTGTAGCAGTAACATCGGAACTCAGTGTGGTGTTTTCTCTCTGGGAGAAGATTATGGGGGAGATTTATCAAACATGGTGTAAAGTAAAACTGGCTCAGTTGCCCCTAGAAACCAATCAGATTCCACCTTTCATTCCTCACAGACTCTTTGGAAAATGAAAGGAGGAATCTTATTGGTTGCTAGGGGCAACTGAGCCAGTTTCACTTTACACCATGTTTGATAAATGTGTTTTTCTTCAGTCTGCTATGACTGCAGGCTGTGCGTGTATGTTTGCTATGGCTGCAGTAGGTTGTGTGTGTGTTTGTTATTTGAGAAAGAGAGTGATAAAGAGAGAGAGGCAGAAATTAAAGGGGTATTCTGGGCAACAGTGAAAAATTCATGGGGACTATAATAAAGAAATCCTATTTACCCGCCTCCGTGCCCCCACAGTGAAGCATCATGGCTCTTGGTCCCCTGCTGGGCTCCCGATCCTCTGATGTCTGGGCCTATGTCTGACCTCTATATCACTATGTCTGACCACTATATCACTATGTCTGACCTGCATATGACTATGGCTGACCACTATATCACTATGGCTGACCTCTATATCACTATGTCTGACCACTATATCACTATGGCTGACCTCTATATCTCTATGTCGGACCCCTATATCTCTATACATAGAAAAATTCAGTAGGGGAATATATAAACAGTCTAAAATTTTTCTTGTGGTAACAAATGACAGCACTGCTTTCATTTTACCAAAACAGTTAAGAAATAAAATCTGAGTTCTGGTTTCTATGGGCAGCTTATTCAGATTTAGATTTAGGGGGGAATCTATCACTTATGCCAGGTAAAAGGCACAGATTTTTCAGCAGCCACAGCCAACAAAGCCTTAGGTCTAGGTGGCCGCATCTTGCCGTTCCAGTCTCCGGCTGCTTCCTGGTGTGAGCAAGGACCCAGGTCATGACATGTGGAATTTGCTCAGCCAGTCAGTGGCCGAGGCAGGACCCCACTACGGGCACTTACAGGCTGAATAGACCTCACACATCATAACCTGGGTCCCCACTCAGACCAGAGCCGCCCAGAGCATGTTATTTCTTTTATCCTCTCCAGCACTTGCTAAAAAATGGGTTTGGTTGGACTTCTCCTTTAAACGTGTATGCATCAGGTGTTTTGTATGCTGTTGCTATCAGCAGTTCTAGGTTTATAATAAATCAGCATTTCTTATAATGTGCTATGAATATGGATTTTTAACTATTGAAAATAAAGAATTGGAAATTTTATCTTTTGATGCTGGGTTGTTCTTAAGTTAAGTAACAGTATAAGCCATAGCTCTACTGGGGGTATATGTCATAAGCTCATGTATATGATCTATACCTTGGTTACTCATGTTTTAACATTCTGTGCAGAATCCAAGACATATAATCTAATATCTAATCCAAGAGATAGTGATTTTTTTAGTTAAAAGATGCTGGATAAAAAGACAGCTTGCTATCGACCTAATACTGAAGAATGAATTCCCTTTTGAAATAATCAGCAAAAAATACTATGTGAGGCATGCATCATTTCATTGATCATGGCAGTGGTTGGTTAGGCCTTCAATAGGCACTGCAGATGTAATTAACAGCAGGTTTTATATACTCCTGTCAAAGGATTATCCTGAATCAGCAACATATATGTATCTAAAACAGATGTAAGCCACAGACATTCTGCTTTCTTATCATAACAGGTCTCAAGGTGACACACTAACTAGACGTATGCAAGTGTAAGTACTGGGAAGGAAACACACAAGGGAATATTTCATGTTACATTGTATATTAAGCAGAGATTATTACCAATACAGCGTCTTAAATATGGTTTCATACCTAAGATTGAGTAACTAACAACCTGTTAGTTTCAGTAGTTATACTATGAAACTTTAAGCATTTCATTGGTAAAGGAATTTAAATTGGCATCCATTGCTGTAAGGTTCATGAGGTACTATTATGGTGTGTTTACACAGACAGATTTACTGGCAGATTTTGGAAGCCAAAGCCGTGAACAGACTATAAACAGGGAACAGGTCATAAAGGAAATGCTTAGACTTCTCCTGCTTTCACATTCATTCCTGGCTTTGGCTTTAAATCTGTCAGATAATCTGTCTGTGTAAACATACCATAAGTCCAGTTAAGAAATTAAGAAACACAACAGCAGCATGCCATGCCAGTGTATTCTCATATACAGTACACAGGGGTAGGAGGCTGCCTGAGACGACCCTGGCGTTCGACAGCCTCCGCACAGTGAGCAGTGATTGCTATTACCACTCAGTGATAGCAGTCACCACTCTCTGCAGTCACCACTCTCTGCAGAGGCTGCTGGATAGCGCAATTGTGTTGGGCAGCCTCTTCCCCCAGTGTATATAAGAATATACAGTACACCAGGGCTGGCACCCTGCTCTGCATAGCACTGTTCGCTAGAATAGAGCAGAAGATCGGGAACTACATGGCTTAGAGCCCTGCACTTTGTGACACAAACAGTGGATGCAGCAGAGGGGCTGTGTCGCCCATCTTATTGCTGCCAAGCACCAGAAGTACATATAGAATTAAAGGAGAAGTCTGGCAAAAATTTTTATTTAAGTATTGAATTGCCCCCGAAAAGTTATACAAATCACCAATATACACTTATTCACCAATATTACTTATGCACTAAGTGCTTTTTCCCTTGCACTTACTACTGCATCAAGGCTTCACTTCCTGGATAACATGGTGATGTCATGACTCGATTTCCAGAGCTGTGCGGGCTGTGGCTGCTGGAGAGGATGATGGCAGAGGGATGCTCAGTGTCCCTCCAGTGCCCTGTGTCCCTCAGTGTCCCTCTGTCATCATCCTTTCCAGGACCACAGCCCGCACAGCTCTGGGAGTCGGGTCGTGACATCACCATTTTATCCAGGAAGTGAAGCCTTGATACAGTAGTAAGTGCAGGGGAAAAAAAGCACTTCCCCTTCTAGTCACCTTTAATTTTTCCATGTACAGAATCATATGACGGGAGCTTAATTTTTGTAGGACCAATAGTAGTGTGTAGCAACTCTCATGGCTCTCATGGGTAAGATTCCTTGAGAGGCAAAACGAATAGGTGAACCTTGTTTTTTCTGCCATAATAATATACCTTTTTGTGTACTGTGATTCTGAATTTGAAATTTTTAATTCTTTGGAATAAAAATCATTTGTTTCATAAGAAGACCGGAGCACTGGATAAAATGTTGTCTTTCTAATACTGTGGAGGTCTTGGCCATGCACCGGAAGTGGTTAAAGCTACTAAAACACTATTTTCTGAAATCCGTCACTAGGTTTATACTGCCTTAAATAAGGGCAGCATAAACTAGTGGCAGAAATGCTAAACAGAACTATGTATTACATATATAATTCTGCTCAGCTGTTCTGCGGTATGCAGGAGAATGGGCTTTGTTCTGTGCCACTATATCAGCCCTCCGGCTGCTGACTGACATCTGTCTGCTTATACACAGTATAGATAGACAACTGCCAATCAGTGGCCAGAGGAAGCTGGTGCTTCTCTATATGATAAAAATCAATGTCTATCTGTCTGCCTGTAACTATATCAGACATGTCAAACTCTGGCCCGTGGTGCCATTACTTTTAGCCTGCCAGGCAATTAGGAGTTTTAATTACATTTGTCCCACCATGGCTACTATATAAGAGACTATGGGGGAGGGCTGGCTACTATATGAGACTATGGGGGAGGGCTGGCTACTATATAAGAGACTATGGGGGAGAACTGGGGTTTAATCATGTCATAGCAATGTATCATGTCATGTCATTTATCATAGTGCACGGGGCTGGGAGACGCACACCACTGACAGTGCCAGTAACAATGCACGCTGCTCTGACTGTGTCAGCACCGTGGCATTTGCGCTTCAATAATTATCAAGGTTGGCCCGCGACTTTGTCCAATTTTTTAATTTTGGCACACTGTATATTCGAGTTTGACATATATATATATATTTATATCTGATAAAGGGGTACAAACTCCCGAAACGCGTCATGTTTTGTGCTTTCTTCAATAAACTCTTTTGCTTATTAAATACATCTCTGAAACACATCTCCCATTCTATCATCTGCTCTTTGGGCACTTACTTCAATTGTCATTAATAACAGAGAGGGGTTGCATCTTCTGTGGCATCTATTGGACCCACTAAGTTAAACCAAGATCAGTACTGACTAACATCCACTCTGTTTGTGAGATTTTGATTTTGCTTTGGTAAAATAAAGTCTATTGTACTTGGCTTTAAAGACACCACTACATCTTCAGGGTCTAACATTAACTTCAATTTAACAAAATGCCTCCAAAGAAAACTTACTTATTTGGCAGAAAATCTTGCATGGCAATGAGGAAAACCGCATCATGAGCTGACGAGACTCCTCAGCAAAATCAGCAAAATTACATAACCAGTGCATTACTGTTGGGGTATATAGGGCTCCTGACTGCATAGATTGGTCTCCTGGGCACCCTTGTAACAAATCTAATTAACACAATGACACTTTATACCCGGGCAGCGCAGGGTACATTTTCTAGTAGTTAATAATAATAAGGTTAAAAAAGATGATCAAGTTTAACCCACGGAAACCCTACAGTGTTGATCCAGAAGAAGGCAAAAACCCTGTTGTGGCAGAAGCCAATTGCCCCATCACTGGGAGAAGAATTCCTTCCCAAGTCAAAAATGGCAATCAGAATAATCACTAAGGGTAAGTTCACACTGAGAAAACGCGGTGGAACTCTCCACGGCAGAATCCTGTCTGCCTCAGTGTGACACTGCTTCTCTACAGGAGAGCGCGCACTCCTCTGCTGCCACCACTCTCTGCTTGAAGAAGTGACATGGGCTATGACACACTGACACAGGCGGGATTCCACCTGTTTTACTCAGTGCGAACATACCCTTAAGTGGCAGTAGAGGGGGAACCAGAGGAGACTCATAGGGGAGCCTTCTGGACAAGCCAGGAACACTTACCAGAGAACTTTAACAAGCAAGAAACCTTCGCAGAACAGGATGGTAACAGTAACTGGCAGTGAAATCTCTGTGTATAGCATACTGTATATGTGTAACACATCATGTAATTGTACATTATTCTTTCCAACAGGCTTGCTGGGGAAAGTTGGAGAATTTTGAGCAAGGGTTTGTATTAACCTCCACATTTAACCTGTTTGTTGAGAGGTTGAGGGGCACTATATCATAAGGGATATAACATACAACATATAACTGTACAGAATGCCACTGTGTTATACATACAGCTCATTACAATTATCTAACAGAAGAAACAATTCCCTCTCCTAGAACAATCTCACGCACATGGTAATATCCAAGTCTTAACACAGATGATCTTTACTTTTCATAGTTTGTACTCAAGTCAATTCTATATACGCTACACACTATATAATGAGCCTGGTAGAATGGTTTTTACAGTAATGCCTGAAATATAATTTCTGAATTGATGGAATTTAATATGATTATTGCAGTTGTCCAACAAAGCATGTACACTTGTCTCTCATGCCTGACTCATTCATTTGGATGAATCTTGACAAAACCAATCATCCTAATGTAGTCCAATCTCATATCTCGACATCCTATGTGTTTTCATTTGTCATGCATGCTCTGCTATTATTATTATTACTTCATTCATTACAAAATGGCCATTGGTTATAACATAAATGAATGAATGGATCTATCATTATTTTTGTGCATGTTTCCAGACATGTAAACAAACTGGCAATTTTATTAGTAAATTTCTTTGTTTATATCTATTTAAAGTGAATTTGTCACAATGTTTATGCTGCTCTCTCTAAATAACAATATAAAGTAGTAGCATTTATGCACAGTTTTCATAAAGCTCACAGTATATTTATTTAGAAACATAGAAACATAGAAGATTGTCGGCAGAAAAAGACCACTGGGTCCATCTAGTCCGCCCTTTTAGTATTTTCTTTCTTATTATCTTAGGATAGATATATGTCTATCCCAGGCGTGTTTAAATTCTGTTATTGTAGATTTACCAACCACCTCTGCTGGAAGTTTGTTCCAGGTATCTACTACTCTTTCAGTAAAATAATATTTTCTTACATTGCTTCTGATCTTTCCCCCAACTAACCTCTCACTGTGTCCTCTTGTTCTTGAGCTCAGTTTTTTACTAAAAACACTCCCCAATACAGGGGGACTATAAAGCATGATGCATGAGTTGTGAACTACATATTTATGCAGACTGACTGGCATCATTCCCCCTATGCACAGTAATGGCCTATTCACACTGTATATTTTTTAATTATAAACCATTTCCCATTGATTTAGGCAGGGGTGTAGCTAGGGATTCAGCTTAGGTGTGGGGGGGGGGGGCGAGTGAGTCTGAGTGGGCCCCCAACCAACCTTACCCCCAGAAAACTTCAGCAGGTGACAGCTTTCTGAATAAAGGGTATATTCTTCTACATTACTTATAGTGAATAAGGATAAAGAGCAGTGTAAGAGGCTTCTACATTTCACATATAGAACCACAAGAAATTAAAGGGATTATATAAGATTAGGAAAATATAGCTGCCTTCTTTCAGAAACAGCACTTTTGTCTTCAGTTTGGGTGTGGTAGTGCCACTCAGTTTCACTGGAGTGAATGAAGCCAAGTTGTAATACCACACACAACCTAAGGGCAGGGGTAACACTGTTTTTGGAAGAAAGCAACTGTGATTATTTTTGTGATTATTATTTTTGCCTACAAATAATAGCGGTAGAAGTAATAAGCTTTTAGACATTAAAAGGGGTCAACTGGTTGTAATCATCCATGTATGTACAATCCAAGATACAGTATGGGATGACTTAGCAATAGTGAAAAGGGCTAAGCAGTAGAGGGAGGGAGAGCATTTAACATGGTAGGAGCTCTATAAAGGGACACAAGTTAGCATGGCCTCTGAAAGAGTGTGGGTGCTGCATGAGGAAGAAGGCCAGAGATCACAGTGGATGTGGTGGGCTTTTGGATTTGTGACCCATTAAGATACCTTACCCCCCTGCAGCATGATCCATGCATCCCTGCAGCTGCGTGTCTCCTGACAGGGAAAGGGAGCTAAACTCATTGGAAGTTATAGCCCATTGTTTTCTATTGGGCTATTCACAAATTCTGTTCTTTCACAGATCTGCAATCCGATCTGTTAAAAAACAGTACATGTCAAAACTCGGAGTGTGATCACGGCACAGATTTCCCCATAGAACTCTGGGATCCGTGTTTTTCACTGATTCCACAGATGCCCCATCCGTGGAATCTGTGAAAAAGACGGATCCCATGTCACTTGCATAGAAATGGTGGGTGCAGGGGAAAGTCTTCCCTAATGGCTGTTTTCCCCTGGCTGACGTCAGCAGCAAGTGCCCTGGATAGCTGGTGTGTTACCTGGTGCTGGATCTCTGCTGCCTCCACTGCTCCCTATGGACTTGTGTGTGGCCTGGAGGGTTCTGTGATCCGCCTGTGCCGGGGGCTGGAGGCGGGCTTGGCATCGGAGGCCTGAGTATGGCTTCGGAACCACAAAATCTGTGCTATAGGATAGGGGCATAGAGGGGACTACATAACTCAGTCATATACAGGGGAACTAGAAGGATCAGCATGACATATACAGGGGGACTAGAAGGATCAGCATGTAATATACAGGGTAACTAGAAGGATCAGCATGTCATATACAGAGGGTCTACAAGGCTCAGCATGTCATATACAGGGGGACTATAAAGCTCAGCATGACATATACAGGGGTCTACAAGGCTCAGCATGTCATATACAGGGGAACTAGAAAGCTCAGCATGTCATATACAGGGGGACTAGAAAGCTCAGCATGTCATGTACAGGGGTCCTGCTGGTCACTGCTATATACATCTATATAGCTCCTGCTGGTCAGTTTGGGGGGTAGCTCCTCTCACACAGTTCTCTCTCCCTTACTCTGTACCTGACAATCCAGCACTCAGCAGCCTGACAGACACACTGATGGTCGCTCACTGTGTCAGAGGTGCTGCTGGACTTTTCCACATGGCAGCCATAGACGGTGAGGAGCTCCTTCCAGATCCCTCCAGGGGCCAGTAGCAGCATGTAGGAGGAAGGAAGCAGAAAGAAGAATCAGCCCTGGCCGGGCTCGGCATACGACAGCTGAGCGGGCCCCTCAGGCGCAGCGCGTCTGCTATTGCCAGGTGCAGTTGCCTTCTTGGGGGCCCCGGCCACTACAGACATGTGTTAAGGCTGTCTGCAAAAGCAATAGCTTTTGCAGACAGCATTAACTGTCTGAGACCTCAGTGGGCCCCTGCCTGAGTGGGCCCAGGAGTGACCGCCCCCCCTGCCCCCCCCCCCTCCCTAATTTCGCTACTGGATTTAGGGGTTCTTTTACCCATGCTAAAAACCCAAATAGGGAGAGAGCTATAGGTTATAGCTCTATTTCACAGTTCTACTCAAATTAAAGCCTAATTTAATCCAGATTTTATAGTCTACTCAAATCAAAGAGGGCCAACACATAAAAGGAGGATTGAAGTGTGTGGCAGGCTCTTTATATGTACATAAGCCACTGAGGAAGAGGTCAAAGACTACTTTGAAAAGCGTTTGGAAGTTTAATACAACAACATAGTAGATATCTGCTTCTACATCTGACAGAATTTGCAGCTATAACAATTGCTGCTGCCAACAGGGGCCCAGTGGATCTACATCATCCTAGTACAACTACAGGACTCAGAAGTAGTCTGTCAGCCTCTCTCTCTCCATCTTCTCACTTTGCACACTCTGAGCAGAATGCTGAAGTTACTGAGGGAGAACACACAACATCGATCACTCTGGAGTCGTGAGAGATGCTCAAGCACCAACTATTGTGTTATGTTGTGTCCCCTGATGGCAACGAGCATGACCTGAGGGCAAAAGCTTCAAGTCCTACATGAGTAACCATCAGACTATGCAGCTGTAGTACACGTACTGAGGATAGTTGCAGCGACCCTCATGTTAAAACTTATTGGGATGCCACATATAGTGATTCCTGGCACAGATACTCTATTCATTAGAATTAGAGATGAGAGAAAAGGCTGGAAATTCATTTCGAGAACTTTGGGTTGAACTCGTTAAAGGGGTTGTCCAGCGAAAATATTTTTCTTTCAAATCAACTGGTGTCAGAAAGTTATATAGATTTGTAATTTACTTCTATTTAACAATCTACAGTCTTAGGCTGGGTTCACACTACGTTTATTTCAGTCAGTATTGTGGTCCTCCTATTGCAACCAAAACCAGGAGTGGATTGAAAACACAGAAAGGATCTGTTCACACAATGTTGAAATTGAGTGGATGGCCGCCATTTAACAGTAAATAACGGCCATTATTTCAATACAACAACCGTTGTTTTAAAATACCAGCAAATATTTGCCATTAAATGACGGCCATCCACTCAATTTCAACATTGTGTGAACAGAGCCTTTCTGGGTTTTCAATCCACTCCTGGTTTTGGTTGCAATATGAGGACCACAATACTGACTGAAATATACGTAGTGTGAACCCAGCCTCACCCAGCCTCACGATTTATCGTTCGAATTCGATTGTTATCGCGAAAATTCGCCCGATAATCGTTCCGTGTAAACGTAGCATTAGTCTCTCCCTGCTCTGCTCTTCCTGCTGCCATCCTACTCTCTCCTCCACACACAGCCGACTAGCCACCACCGTGAACAAACCGCCTTATATAGAGGGTGAGGTGCTGACATCACAGAGGGGCCTGCAGCTGATTGGACGGGTGCTAGGGATTATGGCTAATCCCTTTCTCCTGCCCAGTGACGCTCCAGACAGCATGTGTGGCTGCCATTTATTTTTGGGGGGGGGGAGAATTTTCTTAACGAATCGGCATGAATTTGATTCTCAGAACAAAGCGAATTGACAGCACAATTCGCCAGATTTGCTTTGCTCATCTCTAATTAGAATTATAAACATTACTAAATACTAATAAACATTTGGAGTATTTAGATGACAAAATTATATTATTATTTTTTAAGCAATACTTTTTATACCAGTGACTTTTGTGAGTGTATAACTACTTTGTAACAATGTTGGAATTGGTTTAGACTTTTGTTTTCATTTGACTGACATTATTTTTGTTATATTTACTTCTATCATACTATAACATTTGTGATTATAGAAGGTGCTTAGAGGACTATGCAACATATTTTTATTTCACTTTAAGTGTTTACTAGTGATGAGCGAGTACTAAAATGCTCGGGTGCTCCTTTTTCCCGATACTCAGGTGCTCGTTTCGAGTAACGAACCCCATAATGAACTCCCCAACATCCAGGTTCAGAGTGGGCCATTGGGGAGCCGGGGGGTCCCCTGGTGGGCCCTCCCCCCTCTCACCATCTTTGAAGGGCCCTGAGCTAGCATCTCCCTATGATCGGGAGATCAAGGGGCCCTCTGCTGCCTTCCACACTGCTCTAGCTACAAAAGAATGGCAGCAGGGCCTGTTCTTTCACCCAGCTACTGTAAAATCATGGGCCCCCCTCCCCCTGCACTCTCAATGGAACGGTCTGATTTGCAGCAGCTCCCGCACAGATCTCTTCCTGTCTGTCACCCAAGACGCTCCCTCTGTCGGCAGGAAGATGCAGAGACAAGTAGCAGGGCCCCCCTCCACCCTGCAGTGATGCCTGCTCTCTCCTCCTCCTGTGTAATTTGCTTGTGTGTTTGCATGTTTGTGTCTATGTAATGTGTGTTCTATAGATATTTGCAGAGAGAGAGATAGACATGGTAGGTTCTCTAGAAGTTTTTGAAAGATTTTATTTAAAATGTATGCAGTATATACCCTACATATAAGCATATAGACTGTATATATTAAAACTATCTCTTTAGTGTATATACTTTTATGTACAGTCTACATGCATATTGCATAAACTTTAAGTAAAATCTACAGAAAACTTCTAGAGAGCCTACAATTTCTACATACTGCATATACATTACTTAATAATTTTTTTTTACCAATTTACATGTCCTATTTGGGTTGAGCTCACACACTCTTTGTCCATCCTTAATAGATGTTTATGTATGTAATCTGCGTGTGTTTGTATCCCTGTTATGTTTGTGTGTCTGCCATGTGTCTATTTGTGTGTGTTTGTATAAGATGTATGTATGTATGTAAGGTGTGTTGTGTGTGCATATTTGTGTATCTCTATTTGTGTGCATGTGTACATGTATACAATGACAGAATATTCCTTAAGCCGAATGTACCATCAGACTTATGTAAAAAAAAAAATTGCAGTACCTTATCGCCGTCATGGTGATCTTGATGGCGCAGTCTTGGTGCGTCCCTCACTCTGGGATTTCAGGGCTACATGCCTCAGATATCCGAACAGTCACACAGAGATAACCGCCAGCTTCCCACTCTCCACTGTAGCTGCAATAGACCTGTGATCTACAAATGATTAGCTGTAGCGCACAGTGTCACATACAAGTGCATGCAGCGATATCATCAAACTCAGGCCCGCTTCTGCCATGAGGCAGACTGAGGCTTCCACCTCAGGCGGCAGCTCTTGGGGTCCTGCAGGGGGCGGCAGAATCTTCTCTGCCACTGTCATTTTAGTGAAGTTTAACTTCACTAAAATGACAGCAGCCCCGATCTCCTAACAGTAGTGAGTGCAGTGGCGTTGCTAGGCATTAAGATGCGGGGCCAGTGCCCCGAACAGGAAGTTTACCGCCCCGAATCTTTTGCCTAGGGAATCACTGTACTGCACACTGAACTCCGGGGCTTGGTGCATCCGGCCACCGGGTCCTGTGCTCAGCTCCCTCCAGTCTTTTCAGAGGGGGAAGGGGAGTGACGGAGGATTCAGCAGACCACCTGCTGAATGACAGTTATCTGCAGAATATATAGAGAGAGGGAGAGAAAGAAAGCCCCTGCGCCCCCCCTCCCCTCCCCCTCCCTCTCTCCTGTCACTGTGAGGAGAAGCCGCTCCCTTATCTGGACGCTGCGCTGAGGATGGATGACCTCTGACCTCCCTCTCCTGCCGGGATCTCTGTGACTGCACCACCTCTGTAAGTATACAGCACACTATCACTGATATGAGGTGTAGTGTGATGTTCTGCAGCAGCTCAGGTGTAGTGTGATGTTCTGCAGCAGCTGAGGTGTATGATGAGGTTCTGCAGCAGCTGAGGTGTAGTGTGATGTTCTGCAGCAGCTGAGGTGTATGATGAGGTTCTGCAGCAGCTGAGGTGTAGTGTGATGTTCTGCAGCAGCTGAGGAATATGATGAGGTTCTGCAGCAGCTGAGGTGTATGATGAGGTTCTGCAGCAGCTGAGGTGTAGTGTGATGTTCTGCAGCAGCTGAGGAGTATGATGAGGTTCTGCAGCAGCTGAGGTGTAGTGTGATGTTCTGCAGCAGCTGAGGAGTATGATGAGGTTCTGCAGCAGCTGAGGTGTAGTGTGAGGTTCTGCAGTAGCTGAGGTTTAGTGTGATGTTCTGCAGCAGCTGAGGTGTAGTGTGATGTTCTGCAGCAGCTGAGGTGTATGATGAGGTTCTGCAGCAGCTGAGGTGTAGTGTGATGTTCTGCAGGAGCTGAGGAGTATGATGAGGTTCTGCAGCAGCTGAGGTGTAGTGTGAGGTTCTGCAGTAGCTGATGTTTAGTATGATGTTCTGCAGCAGCTGAGGTGTAGTGTGATGTTCTGCAGCAGCTGAGGTGTATGAAGAGGTTCTGCAGCAGTTAAGGTGTATGAAGAGGTTCTGCAGCAGCTGAGGTGTAGTGTGAGGTTCTGCAGTAGCTGATGTGTAGTGTGATGTTCTGCAGCAGCTGAGGTGTAGTGTGATGTTCTGCAGCAGTTGAGGTGTATGAAGGGGTTCTGCAGCAGTTGAGGTGTATGAAGAGGTTCTGCAGCAGCTGAGGTGTAGTATGAGGTTCTGCAGCAGCTGAGGTGTAGGATGAGGTTCTGCAGCAGTTGAGGTGTAGTGTGATGTTCTGCAGCAGCTGAGGTGTATGATGAGGTTCTGCAGCAGCTGAGATGTAGTGTGATGTTCTGCAGCAGCTGAGGTGTATGATGAGGTTCTGCAGCAGCTGAGGTGTAGTGTGATGTTCTGCAGCAGCTGAGGTGTATGATTAGGTTTTGCAACAGCTGAGGTGTAGTGTGATGTTCTGCAGCAGCTGAGGTGTATGATGAGGTTCTGCAGCAGCTGAGGTTTATGATGAGATTCTGCAGAACATCATAATACATAATGAGAAAATAATTAGTTTACTAATAGCTGAGGTATCGACGTGAGAATACGTGAGAAAAGTTCCTACACAAATTATACTAGTATCGGGGGAGGTGGGGGCGCCATTTTAATTTTCGCCTCAGGCAGCAAAAAAGCTAGAATCGGCCCTGATCACACTACCTGCACCACTAAAGCTCCTCAAAAGCTTTTTACATATTCCTGCCCTCATAGAGAACATAATAAAGATCCTATTGTTACCTCGCCTGGTGTCCTCCTGTGGCTTTTCCTGGTCCCCCACTGAATGCTCCCACCCCAACCTCTGGGACAGCCAGAATTGACTGCGCTAGGTCGCTGGTCACATACAAAGCTATATGCATACTTGCTGTAATAACGTGAAAGGTTTGGCACCGGCTATGTCTATGTATGTAAGGTGGGCCACTAGAAGTCGCCAAAGAGGTTGTACAACTGGACCGATCTACACCTTGCTTGCCTAAAGAGGGTGCAGGGGGGCTCTGCAAGGCAAGCAGTGTGTTCTCTCTCCTGATTTATGTCTGATGCACAGCAACCTCAGATTTGCCAGATTTATTCAGAGGTGTGCAACTCTCAATAAAACAGGTGAGGGTCACTGGAGTAGTTATTTAGTTAAAACTTATGTTAAGATATGCAGGTTTAAAAAAAATCTACTAGTAGAACTTTTACAAAAAAGACATAAATGTAATCTGCAGGTTTGTCGCTACTCTGAGGACAATGTGAACATTATAACTGATTCCCTTTCATAGTTTGATCACATTTACATTCTATGTAAATGTATGTAGCCACTTTATTTCAAATCATCTTATGTGCACTTAATTGATGTTGGTACACTTCAGGACTGAGCCCTCTGTATGAGGGCTCTGAGCAGCAGCGTGAAAAAGAGTTCTATATGAGAGAGAAGGCCATAAGCAGCGCTCTTTGTAGGGGGTGGGGGGCATGAGCAGCAGTCTCTGTGAGATGGGGGCCCATGGGAGGCAGTGTTTTAGAAGAGCGTCTTTAAGTTTGATTTGGGGGGTCTTAATTAATATACAGTACCGTCATAGAATAAGCTATTTAACCTGAAAACCCATTTTCTTTATCTAACAATACATTATTGTAACTTTTGCTTTAATAGCTTGCATTATTGATTATCCTGTTTAAGTGCCCTTCTAACTGTTAAAGGTTTACAAATTGTAACAGACATTATGTTAAAGTCTTTATTGCTAACCTTCATTTGTAAAATTTAAAAAACCTTAATAAAAAAATAATGGGGAAGATTTATCAAACAAAGTGTAAAATGAAACTGGCTCAGTTGCCCCTAGCAACCAATCAGATTCCACTTTTCATTCCTCACAGACTGTTTGGAAAATGAAAGGTGGAATCTGATTGGTTGCTAGGGGCAACTGAGCCAGTTTCACTTTACACCATGTTTGATAAATCTTGCACAATGTTCAAAAAAAAGTTTGCACCTTTCTATGGGGCCCATCATTTTGCAGTTACACCCCTGATGCACTATGATGTTTGGATACATTGACCCCCAATATTGTATTATAGGTACAGTATTAGATGCACATGGCGCAGCAGGCACAGTGTTATTGATAGCAGCAGGATAGCATAGGATGGGGTGTGTGCTGCTATAAAGGGCTAGGATGGCTGCAGAAGTGAAGGGCCAAAGATGTTTCAGTATAGTCTGCAGTCTGGGTCACGTTGTCTGGCCTAAATGAAGAGAAAAGGAAAGACAAAATTTATAGATAGACTACACCTATCACCTACCTTATCAGCATATGAGACTGGGACATGCAAAAAATTGTTATGAGGCCAGCCACTTCTAGTTACGTCCCAGAGTATAGCTCCTATGTTTTTCCACCAACGTTTTTAAATTCTGTAGATCTGGTCCTGCTTTGGAGAGATATTATGTAAAGTTGAGCTCTTCAGGGTTCAAGTAGAGGTTTTAAACCTATTAACCACAGATTCACTGTTCAAAGAAACTTATAGTTAATCTGTATAACTGTGATCAATTTAAGTTCATTCTTTAGAAAAAAAAAAAACACTTAAGTCTTCTCAACCTTTAAACGTACACTTTCAACTCTAGCTGACTCATCTTGGCTAGATGACTTCTTCCTCCTCCCAAAACTACCAAGAAAATTAATTTCTGCTATGTATCAGGAATTAATGGATGTCTCACCTGAGAAGCCAAGCTTTATACAGTGGTACCTCGGTTTAAGAGTTAGATTGAGAGCACTTTGCAAGAAGAGCTCACAGTTTTTAAAAATTGTAACTTGGTTTAAGAGCTCCCTGTACTGGGTGGGATGGGGGAGTGGGGGAGGGGCATGGTCTGCATAGCAAGGTCTACAGCCCTGTACTCTTACCCAGGAAGTCTCCCTCAAATTCCAAATCATAGCAGATCCACTTCAGGCTGGGTCTTACATAAGGGGACAGGACTGTGGAGGAAATATCTTCAAAGCTGTAACCCCTCTCTCCCAGGAAAGAGAGTGCTGCATGTATGTGCCCACATATGTCCTGCTCATTCCTTTATGCTCCCTGCAGTCTCTGTCAGCCCTTCCCATCCTCTCCATTCCTGCTATAATCTGCCTGCACTTATACTCAGCTATACACACTGCTGCTATAATGTGCCTGCACTCACATTCAGCTACAGTATACACACTGCTGTCATAATGTGCCTGCACTCACACTCAGCCACTCACACTGCTGCTAATACTATGCTGGACAGTAACTTATAATATCAAAAATTCTGCTGTTTCCAAATGTTTGTTTCATTTGCTTTACATGTTATTCCAAATTTTAAAAAATCTTTTTTTTTTGGGGGGGGGGGGGGGTGGAACCAATATTCTGCATTTCAATGATTTGTTATGGAAGAATTTGCTTTGATTTAAGAGTGGATTTGGATTGCAAGCATGGTCCTGGAACGAATTGTGCTCATAATCCAAGGCACCACTGTACTTGTTTGGGAGAAAGCACGAGAACTCTCTTACTCGAATTAAGATGTCAATACAATAGTTACGAACTCATTTGGTTTCTCCAGATGTGTGAGGGTACAGAAGAGCTCATACAAAATACTAACTAGGTGGTACAGAACCCCAAAGTGGATGTGCAACCTCAATTTAACACAACATAATATAGGCTGACAATGTGGTGGCTTCTCCAGAACCATTTTACATTTCTGGATTACCTGTCCAACACATAAACCCTTTTGGACATTCATTCTCAATACCATCTCTAGTTACAGGCAACAAGATCCCCCTCTCTGCTTCCCTTATATTGCTTTGGGCCTTATACTCATCCTTTACACCTAACAAATCATGTTATTTTCACTATACTGTTAAAACCAAAAATTTGAAAAAGAAAAAACACATACGTCACTAACAATACTTCAAATATGTACATTGTAAATATTCTATACCTCCATCCCAGTCTGTCAGCACAATGCTTCATTTTCTGAAAAACAAACTCATGTTGAAACTGTTTGCTATTGATATTAGGCCATACAGCAGGTTTAGGATATTTATCATTGGTTTACTGAAGTGGAACATTTATAAAGACAGCAGCTAAATCATTCTGTCACTGTAAAATAGAGCTCGAAACTATGTATTTGTATAGTAACAGCCTCTAATTGTAACTGTGTACCCATCTTGTGGTGACTTCTGGTACTGTATATTTGGGCATGACAGAGGAACAAACTGCTTTTAGAAAAAGGGTAGAGTAAAAATAAAGAAATTATCTACTTTTAATTTTTATGTTAACAATATCAGAATTTTGATCACTTTTACAGGACCTCTAAATACTGTATTGCTCTGACTATGCTCTCTGATTTAACCCTCAAATCCATCAGTGACTCTCTAGGTTACTTGTACTTGGTGGCCTCTTCACAGTTTGCTGAGGCCATGATATCTGCAAGTATCTTGCACAGCAGCACACCATCTAGGATCCGATTTTCCAGGCCATTCCAGAACTCTGCGCATTTGGAAGCCTGGAGTTCACTTGACTTTTCACAATAATAAGATGGGATTTTTGTTCTGAATGCATTCTTGTAACTATTATATACCCCTGGCTTCCTGGTCTGTTTTTTCCCTGTGAGCTTTTTCTTCCTTCTTCTCCCTTTCATAGTTCTTTCTACTTTAGAGCATAAATCATTCACGTTATTTCAAATGTTTACCATCCATGTTTTTACAACTTTGAGAACATTCAGAATTTGAAAATATAGTCATTAATAATGACCCCTATAGCCAGTAACAATGATCACTGTACTCAGATATGCCCAGTGTGGCCAGTAATAATGGTATGTCCACATTAGCCAGATTTTACCCTATAGGCAGGAATGCCCCATTGAGCAAGGTATGTCCCTGTAGTCAGGTATATCCCCTCAAGCCACATATGCCCCCTGTAGACAGGCATGTCCTTTGTAGTCAGTAATACCCCCTCTAGTCAGTTGTATCCACTGTAACCAGTTATTCTCCCCTGTAGCCAAGTATCCCTATGTAACCAAGTATGCCACTGCAGTTAGATATGCCCCATGTGCAGGGCCGTATTAACAGCTGCTGCTGCCATAGACACTAAATCTGAAGACGCCCCATCTTCACTCACCAATTAGCAGAAGGATTAGTAGATTGGTAGGTAATAGCTCCAGGCGACACATTTAACACCGCCACGCCAGACCTGACCAATAGTGCCATACCATGACTGGATAACACCGCCACATCAGACTTGACCAATACCACCATAGTGTGACTGGGTAACACCGCCATACCAGACCTGACCAATACCACCGTACTGTGACCGGATAACACCGCCATACCAGACGTGAACAATACCGCCACACCAAACCTGACCAATATTGCCAAATTGTAACTGGATAACACCGCCACACCAGACCTGACCGATACCACCAAACTGTCACTGGATAACACCGCCATACCAGACCTGACCAATACCCCATACCCCCCACCCCCCTTGAAAAGGCACCAGATTTACTGGCAAGTCTGAACTGGAGGTGGGAGACTAGAAAAAAAAAGAGTTGTTTTCTTCCCCCTGCTCCCTGGTGCTGCCCCCTGCAAAGTGCTGCCCTAGGCACCGGACCACGATTGCCTAGCTGTGAATACGGCCCTGCCCATGTTGCCACCAATAATGTTCCAGTAGTCATGTATGTCTATGTCTAATGCCCATGTAGCCAGGTATACTCTATACTCTAAAAAAAATAACCTTATGCATATCACTGCTAATACCCACATCTTCATCAAGGCTGTCAAAGCTGCAGGTGTGAGTATCAGCTCGAGTCCAATTGCTTCAGCATTTAACTCCTGGCGGCTTGAAAGATTGGAAGCAGTCCTAAAGCTGCCAGGAAAACATGGATACAACAGCTGTACCCGATCTCTAGTGTAATACATAACACAAAAACCACAGAGAAACTTTTTTTTTTTTGGCGATGTAGTCATACAAGCCAATGCGGATAAATAACAAACGACAAAGATTTTGTCACATCCCATCCCAAAAAAATGGCGTGAAAAGTGTTCACGGCTAGATTCACACAATGTCTTTTTTGACCCTTTCGACGGCCGTCGTTTTGGACTTCCGTCATTTTGAGGCCAAGTCCAAAAAGACATCCTTCGAATGGCCAAAAAAGGACTTGAACCAAGCCAAAAAGTCCCATCGAAACCAAATATATATATATAGATATATTTATATATATTTCTATGACATGTTTTCCCCTACTAACTAGCAAAGCATTACAAAAACTAGAGTACAGCACTTGAGAACAGCTATACAGTTTGCAACATACCAGTAAAATGCATATACAGTATGTTGGAAAATATAGAGCATGGTAATAAAAAGCACACCAAAAAGAACAAATAACATTTGATGACACACAAAAAATTATGCTTCTATAGTGGTTTTCCTTGCCTACTGTCTTCCTTTCTTCTACCTTATAAATTGTAAGCCTTTGTGCAGGTTTCTCTCTCTCCCTATGTACCAGTTAGTCATTTACTCTATTTACTGTAAGTCATTTGTATTTGATTTTATAAAACAATGTGTATGTTAACCCTTTATCATGTACATGTACAGTAATGTAGCATAAAATAATAATAATTATTATTATTCATAATAATAATAATAATAATAATAATAATAAATTATAGTAAACTTGGAGGTGGCTCTCTGCAAACTGCCATTGTAGGTTTGCTAATATTATCACTATTTCCTGTGCTACATCTCCTTGCACATCCAGCTCAGAGAACTCTGGGAAGGGAAGTGACTTTTATGAGCATTTTTCTGGCGTAAAGGGGTTATCCAGGATTAGAGAAACATAGTCACTTTGTTCCAGAAACAGTGGCATACTTGTCTTTACATTGGGTGCGGTTGTGCACATTCAATTTCAACATTGTGTGAACATAGCGTTTCTGTGTTTTCAATCCACTTCTGGTTTTAGTTGAAAAATATTGACCAAAATACTGACCAAAAATACTGTGTGGAAACAAAGCCTGAAGGGAGCTTCACATCACAGCGGATTTCACATTGCGAGTTCCGCAGCGAGATCTGCTGCGATTCCCAACACAGTAATTCTGAATATGTTTTCATACTGGCAGCAGAATTTTCATTCCACTGCGAGTATGTAAAGCACCATCCCTTTTAATCCGCTGCGGCCTGGTGAATACTTTACCGGTCCGCACTCCGGCCTGCTTGTGTGGCTCCCCAACGTCCTGCTCAGCCAATCAGTGGCTGTGGCAGGACAGTGCACTGATTGGCTGACCGGAACGTCAGGGAGCTAGGAGCCACAGAAGCAGGCCAGAGTGCGGACCAGTAAAGTATTCACCAGGCAGCGGTGGCTTAAGGAGGATGGTGCTTTACATACTCGCAGCAGATTG
Source organism: Dendropsophus ebraccatus (assembly GCF_027789765.1). Lineage (NCBI taxonomy): Eukaryota > Metazoa > Chordata > Amphibia > Anura > Hylidae > Dendropsophus > Dendropsophus ebraccatus. The sequence goes on along the minus strand of NC_091458.1, from coordinate 90,839,065 downwards.
AAAATTAGACATAGTCAAAATGATAGTATCGGGAATCTCAGCAGATTTAGCTACCAACTCACAGCATGAAATCCACTGTGATCCAGTACGTGTGAACCTACCCTTAAAGATCACCTGTGATCATTATTATGCTGCCTGAACCATTGGGGCAGTCCATAGCGGCTTTTCAGCACCTTGATTCATAGATTCTTTTCTTTTGGGGTATAGGGAGAACTCTATTAATAAAGACTTGTGGGGCAGGAAGAAGTTACTTCCCTTTTAAAAGTAGTTGTCACTCCTGTAAACTGCACCGGTGTCAATAACTATAATAATATAGGACTGCACATAGACCCAAAGCAAACAGCAACCATAATTAATAAGCATAGCTGCCAGGAATAAAGAGACAGACACCAATATAAATTTTTTGCTGGGTGGTGATCGGCCACAGCTTTTAATTATTTCTTTAACCAAACCAATAACCGGGCACAAAGTGCCAAACTCTTAGACCGAGGGGTGTAAGCGATATGCCAGACGACAGACTCCTGCTGTGCAAGTCCGCCTTACTAAGCAAACACGCCTGCTTAGCAGGTAATTTCCGCCAGCTGTGACTTAAGTATAATAACAAAAAGAAAGCACAAAAAGAAACATGAGAAACCAAGACCAAAATGGAGGGTGGGTGGAAAAACCAGCTGCAGGTCAGTCCTGTGGAGACTGAGATCAGGAAGAGGAAGTTTAGGTTCCTAAAGGGAGGAGGGAGAGGTTAGAGCGAGGAGGGAAACCAGCCTATTGGCCACACAGCTCATAGGAAACACCCAGGAGCTGTGTCTGCAAGGGGAGATGGGTGTGAGGAGGAGTTACAGCCTCACATTAACTGTTACCTGGCAGCTGCTAACTGCGGGTAGAGGAGGGTGCATGTGCAGTCAGTGTGCACCCTCCATATCCAGTCAGGTGCCTTCCAGAACCGAGAAATATGTAGTAGAACGGCTTTCTGGCACAATTTTATTTTTTTATTCAAAGATCTAAGCAGATTAAAATTGTCTGCATAAACAACACCTCTGGAAAGTTACCAAATAAACCTGGATGGAATTTGACAGGCTAGCAGCTAGCAGGTCTTCTTTGTAATTTCATTCAGTTTGCTTACAATGTATCTCATCAGATTTCTCATCTGGTTCTTTGCTCCAGGTCAGACATCTTTGTAGTCCCGACAGCTGGTTAATATGCCAGGATAAGATATTTTGTCTATAGGTGTGACTCAGCTAATTTTTCACATTTCTTTATAAGGAAAAAAATAAGATTACACATAATATCAACAAACCAGTGAGACTTGCATATATATGCGGTTCTGGGCTAAATAAACCAGAATTTTTTTTCACATTTCTGAGTGCTGCAGTAATCCTGTTGTTGTTTTATGCTACGTTTACGAAACGATTATCGGGCGAATTTTTGCGATAACGATCCAATTCGAACGATAATCGTACGTGTAAACGCGGCGAACGATCGATAAATCGCTCATTTTGATCTTTGAACATGTTCTTAAATCGTAGTTCGTCGTTCGCAAAAAATTCGCCGATCGTTCCGTGTAAACAGTCGTTCACTGATTTTACCTATGTGTGAGATAGGCTTAAGCGATCGCAAAACGATTCCAAACCAAATTTTCTGTACGATATATCGTTCCATCTAAACGCTGATCGTTATTAAAAAAAAATCGTTACTTCAAAATCGTTAATCGTACGATCGGGCCAATAATCACCTCGTGTAAACGTAGCATTAGGGTCCATTTACACAGAAAGGTTATCTGACAGATTATCTGCCAAAGATTTGAAGCCAAAACCAGGAATGAATTTGAAAAGAGGAAAAATCTCAAGCTTTCCTTTATGACCTGATCTCTGTTTATAGTCTGTTTCTGGCTTTGGCTTCAAATCTTTGGCAGATACTCTGTCAGATAATCTTTCTGTGTAAAAGGGCCCTAAGTCAACATGTGTAGCTCTATGTATTTGTCTGACATTTATTTAGCCCATGCATTTTTTTTATGCCAACACATCTTGAGTGTGCACAGAAATCATAGAGCCTAGAACAAAACTCAGAATGGACCCCATTGAAGCTCCACCAAAAACTGTGTCTGTAGTAAAGTTCATTTCCACTATTTCTTTTTATATTCCAGAATTTATTGGTAATCAAGATGCAGATGTAGCTGCGTTCCTGGCACCCTGATAAAGACAACTGTATACGCTATACTGTGTGCATTGCCATCACTATATTCATCAGGCTGGATGCTCTCCCATCCAGCCCATCAGCACTGTGACCATAACTACTGATTGTCCCGTACAGGACAATCACAAATGTGAATGTCTTTGCATTCCAGACTAGCAAATATAAAATGAGCGACCTTGCACATAGTACTGGGTGAATCACAGTATTGTACCTACAGGAACAAGGAATCCAGCAATGAAGAAGAGTCCCTGATCCTGCATGTTGTTTCCAGGGTGCACCATAGAGCAGGGGCGTAACTAGAAATGGCTGGGCCCCATAGCAAACTTTTGATTGGGGCCCCCCCCTCCCTCGATCAATCGACCACTACGCCATCAACACACTCAGCTCTACACAGGTTCTGTACACCAAATACATTACAGTGCAGTTATATCAGGTGACTCACAGGAGACGTCTTCTCTGATCAGAGTTCTTCCCTTTTCATTTTCTTCTCCATCCGTCCTGGGCCATTATGAGAACTTCTCCGAGCCACGAATCCACAGAATCTGCCAGACAAACATATTAGGCTCCTTATACTGGCATCATCCTCATCTCTATACACACTGCACATCTGTATTGGCCCCTTTACACCCTCATTTAGTTGGTAGCCCTAACACTATGTGAGCCCCTTATAGTATATGCCCCTCTGTGTATTCTCCCTTACAGATGCCCCCGTGTTAGCCCCTTATAAATGACCCCCCTGTGCTTTCCATCCCCCTCATAGATGGTCCCCCATGTTGCCCCCCCCTTAAAGATTCCCCTCATGTTGTCCCCCTATAGATGCCCCTTATGTTCTCTTCCTAAAGATGGCCCCCTGTATAATCCCCCTATAGATGGCCCCTTGTAATATCCCCCATAGATGCCCCCCTTTATTATCCCCCATAGATGCCCCCCCCTGTATTATCCCCCATAGATGCCACCCCCTGTATTATCCCCCATAGATGCCACCCCCTGTATTATCCCCCATAGATGCCACCCCCTGTATTATCCCCCATAGATGCCACCCCCCTGTATTATCCCCCATAGATGCCCCCCCCTGTATTATCCCCCATAGATGCCCCCCCCTGTATTATCCCCCATAGATGCCACCCCCTCTGTATTATCCCCCAGAGATGCCACCCCCCTGTATTATCCCCCATAGATGGCCCCCTGTATTATCCCCCATAGATGCCACCCCCCTGTATATCCCCATAGATGCCCCCCCTGTATATCCCCCATAGATGCCCCCCCCTGTATATCCCCCATAGATGGCCCCCTGTGTTATCCCCCATAGATGCCACCCCCTGTATTATCCCCCATAGATGCCCCCCCTGTATTATCCCCCAAAGATGCCACCCCCCTGTATATCCCCCATAGATGGCCCCCTGTATTATCCCCCATAGATGGCCCCCTGTATTATCCCCCATAGATGCCACCCCCCTGTATATCCCCATAAATGCCCCCCCTGTATATCCCCCATAGATACCCCCCCGTATATCCCCATAGATGGCCCCCTGTATTATCCCCCATAGATGCCACCCCCCTGTATATCCCCATAGATGCCCCCCCCCTGTATATCCCCCATAGATGCCCCCCCCCTGTATATCCCCCATAGATGCCCCCCTTTATTATCCCCCCATAGATGCCCCCCCTGCAAAGCAGATAAAAAAAAAACAAAAAAACAACACAACTCACCTAACTCCCCCGTCGGCTGTCTTCTCTGCTTCTCCCCAGGTGGCTTCCTGGGGGGTGTCCCGGGGATTCCAAAGCAGCACTGGTACCGGAGTCGGCGTCCGCCCGGGCTGGTACTTCCGGGTCACGGAGCGTTTGTGCCGGAAGTACAGGCCGGGGGGCGGACTCTGAACTCTCTGGTACCTGTGCTGCCGGGGATAGGACTGGATGACAAGGGGGGGCCCCTCGCGCCTCCCGTCCTATTTCCGGCAGCACAGGTACCAGAGAGCTCAGAGTCCGCCCCCCGGCCTGTACTTCCGGCACAGACGCTCCGTGACCCGGAAGTACTAGCCCGGGCGGATGCTGAGTCCGTTACCAGTGCTGCCCCCAGGTACCAGGACACCCCCGGACCCCAAACCGCTGCAGCACCCGGGAGGCCTGCTCGGCCGCCGGGTGCTGCAGACTATGTCAGCTCCGGGGGCCCGCGCCACGGGCCCCCTGATGCGGCGGGGCCCCGTAGCAGCCGCTACGGCTGCTACGGCGGTAGTTCCGCCCCTGCCATAGAGGTTATGTTTTTCTTACTTGATTATTTCTTTCTGGTGACATGCTGCCATCTCTAGAGAGAGCTGCATTGATTCAATTGAAATATAGTCTGTGTGAACCTATACATTAGTTTTGTAGCAATAAAGCAAATGTACCATTAAATACCTCGCTAATTTCTTTACAGTAGCAGATTGGCGGCGGTGCGGGGATCGGCCCTTATTTAGGAACACAGCCTAGTTCCTGTGCTCGGCACTGTTCTTTTTCCGTGCACTGGCCTTGCTCAATGCACTGTGGACGGGCTCACTGCCCCGCAGTATGACGATATCCCCTCCCATCTGTGATGCCGCTCCATTACAATTTTGCTGTGTCACAGAGTAGAGGGGATATGGTCCCCCTGGGGGGGTGATGGGCCCGTCCCCACTGAATAGAGCCAGGCTGGTGCACGGCAAAAGAACAGTGCTGAGCGCGTAAACAAGGCGGTGTTTCAAATCATGGGCCACGCCACCAGGATCCCTACGCCACCACCAATTTGCTACTGTAAACAAAAAAAAGCAATGTACCTAATGGTACATTCACTTTAAGGCACATGCAAAGATGTCAGATTTATTCCAACACATATAGTGGATATAATCAGCTCAGCATACAATATTTTGAACTGGTATCAACTGTACCTGGTTTATTTTAAAGGAATGAGCTGCAATATCAGATGCAGTCACCACCCAGTGTATGTGTCTAGCAGGAAGTGCAAAGGCCACAAAGTTCTCAAGAGTGCAGCAATTTTTTCAGCTGATTGACCAAGTTGCCAAAGTTGGACCCCCGCCAATCAGATATTGATGGCCTATTCTAAGGAAACTCCATTAATAAAAGAAAGCCTGGAAGCTACACAGCAATCACATAGTTTTATTACATACCTACTGTCTGTTGTAATTAATAGGTGTCCACTCCAAAGGAGAAGTCTCACGGAAGTACAAAAACTACAGGCAGGACGGTGGGGGCAGGAAAATAATAAAGAACTGAACTCACCTGTCCTCGTGCCCCTGATGCGCCACTCCCAGGTTCCGTTCACATCAGGCGGTATGTTGCAGCTAGCACGTCCCCGGCTGAGTGATTGCGTGCCCAGCCAATCAGTGACTGGGGCACGCCACCACTCCAGTAACTGACTGGCTGAGCGGGTGATTGGTCAGCCGGGCTTGTGTACAGGACCCGGGAGCCGTGTATTGGAGGCACGAGGACAGGCAAGTTCAGTTGTTTATTATTTCCTGCCTGCAGATTTTGTAATTCTGTGGGTCTTCTCCTTTATTATTACATCATTCATGTCACATCTTTATCATAAAACAGTAAAACTCAATGTTTAAAGACAACTTAATTTACCCAAGTGTGCACTTTAGCAATACCTAAAGTGAATTTGTCACCGGAAAAATCCCATTGAATCAATTAGATCAATGGGATTTACCATGAGAGTTCTTTTTGGAGTCATTTTATTGTCTGCTTGTCACTATGGTTTTTATCATATTTTTTTTACAAATGTATCAAAATGTTATACTTGGGTTGTTAAATTTGTTGCAAATTATGGAGCACACCATGTGAGCAGGGCCATATTAAAAGCTGCTGCTGCCCTAGGCACTAAACCTGAAGACGCCCCATCTTCACTGACCAATTAGCATCAGGATATTGATATCTAATTAGTCATTGGCCGCGTTCCCACATTTACTGTTTGTCACCACATGCAGTCTGCAGATTGTCTGAAGGAATTCTCACCACAGGATTGGTAGATTGGTAGGTAATAGCTCCAGGCGTCACATTTACCAGCGCCACACCAGACCTGGTGCTGCCCCAGGCACAGGACCCAAGTGGTGCCTAGTAGTAAATACGTCCCTGCCTGTGAGAAAGGTGGAGGGAATAATGTCAGATTTATCAATAAAGTTGTGTAATTGAGTCTATGCCACCCCCTTCCTGGAATGCCTTTGTGTAGTAACATATTCGTGCAAATAACAGGCACACCACTCAAACCACACCCAGTTCATCAAAAACCATGCCCAGTTCATCAAAAATCATGCCCAGTTCATCAAAAACCACACCCAGTTCATCAAAAACCATGCCCAGTTCATCAAAAATCATGCCCAGTTCATCAAAAACCACACCCAGTTCATCAAAAACCATGCCCAGTTCATCAAAAATCACGCCCAGTTCATCAAAAACCACACCCAGTTCAGCAGACAAAAATTGAATGACAAACTAGGTGCAACATTTTAAAATGGCAAAAATTTCATAAATCTGTTCAGCACAGAAGAACTAAACCAAACAGTTGTAAAACACACAAAAAGTCAAATAAAATAATGAGGCAACCCAAATGCTGCAAGAGCTACAGTGTGTTCCAAAATGGTAATTTTTTTCTTGCTATTAGGGTGTTCTTCCGCAGTCTAGATCTGTTGCTGTTTAAAGCCAAAACAAGGTGTGGATCGTAATGAATCAGATACTCATTTTTAATCTAGTCCTGGTGTGGCATGGATTAAAAAAAAAGGTTAGTCTAAAACTGGGCCCCACCCCCTTTCCGCTGGCAAAATTAACTAAAAGACGCATGCCCCTTAGTGAAATCGGCTGACCATGCGCCCAGTGCAACAAATCTACACCTGCTTCCAGCAGGTGTACATTTCTATCATGGTTTACACCAGCGAACAGGCATAAATCATGATAAATGAGACGTGGGAGGAGACCACGCCACCTCCCCACCTTGCCGCACTCCCTGAGCTACCCCCGGCCTGCCCATCAGGTGTGGGGGATACAGCAGGTGTACACCAGGGAGAAGGGGCAAATTTGCGCCTTCTCCCTGACGTACACCAGGTGTGCAGTAATGATAAATTTCCCCCATGGAGTATAAGTAGCATCTACTATTTAGTGTATCTAATTCATTATCCACACCTTGTTTTGGTTGTAAAACTGCACCAAAGCTGCACAGTGTAATAGCACCCATATAATGAAATGCTAATGAATGACTTTGCCCTGCCTTTATAGACTGTATTATGAGTCATTCTCAATCTGCATAGTCAGCGTGTCCTCTACTGCTGTCCTGTCTCCAGTGAGACTCCAGTGTAATTTCCCTGCTTCATCTGTACTTGTGGTATGGGGAAACCCAAGGGAATATGAATGAAAATACAAAGCCTATGAAGCTCATTCGCTATTTGGATCTAAACCCACCAGTACTTCAACCTTTGAGTCATTGAGTGGTTTGTGTCACTTACAATTTGATACACTGTTACATAACAGCAGTAACCATTGTTCAGATCTTGTGTTCCAATGTTGTGGAATACATCATTTAGTGCAGGACGCTCTATTGTACATACACTTATTTTTGGCACTATTTATATAAGCAGTGGCGGGATCTTAGAGAGCTCCTATCTGTCCAGGGCTTTTGCAGTGCAGATATATTTGCTCCCTTTATAGCCATAGCAGACGGGGGGCAGCTTTCATTAATTATGAAGCAGTCACACATGCACAGAAACGTCGCAGTAACAACATCTACAAAATGAATTGTCCATTTTGGAATACAATCAATGACCTCATCACCATTAAAGGACCCTCGCTGTAAATCAATAGCTGCATCTTGTTTTGGCTGAGCTGGGATTTAATGGAAAGAAGAGTTTTGTCAGCTGTGACACAAGAGAAAGTGTGGTTCAAAGGGTCAGCATTTCAGGAAGGTTAAGTCAGCCTTTCACCTACACAATTTGCCTCTTCCCACTCAGTAATTATCACAGTGTGCATTTTATTTTGGATTAACGTTAGGGTAATTGAGACATTGCAATTACTGTAAATGGCAGAATAATAAAATGCTACATATCAGCTCAGCACTAAAACCAAATGGGGTCTCTGTCTCCTGGCTCTGGACAAAGACCAGTTTGCAGTTTGCTGGCTTTGAGTGACAATAACAGCAGAATATCGCTGTATACATACAGGTAGCAGCTTTAGTGCTGGAATATATTTAGCAGATCCTACAGTGCTGCACAGAATATCTATTGCCAGGTTAATGAATGACTCCTCAGAGCAGGCGAGTTTTTAGCACTAATTATACGACTCCATGCAATGTGTGATGTTGGCTGTTGAGTAAGAAAAGGGACAGAAGAAAAAGGCATTCCTTATGGAATAGTGTAGATGTAGAAAATAAACCAGCACTCACCCGGTAGATGCAGTTTGTCATTTATTCCATATATGGTAAGCAGGGAGGTAGTAAGGGGAAGTGCAGGACGCAACCTGGGACAGCTGTTTCAGGCGACACGCCTTTTGTCAGACAGATTTATGGAATAAAGTAATGTATAAATAATAATGTCAGGAGCCCCAAACTCTGGTCTGCTGTATACTGTCTGTGCACAGAATGTATATTGCAGTCGTGTGAAAGATGGTTAAGACTAATTGCTGCTACTTTTTATTGACAGGCCCCTGCAGAGTGTTGTATGTCATATATTATATGTGCTTTTGATATTTACACTCTTTTTTTGCTGTGTATTTTCCGCAACTGGAACTGTACATGTATATACCAGGGAAGGCTGAACACAATCTTGCTAGAAGAGAAGCAGAGGGCACTGCATGAAGATGGCAAGGTGCCTTCTTTACTTCCGAGGCCCTCTGCAGCTGTATGGTCTGTAGTGGTATATCCACCACTGCTTCCTACATGAAACCAATGGAGAGGAGGATGTCGCAAGGGTCCCAACCCAGGGTAGAAGTGTGCTCTGCTGGAACACTAGAAGTAGAATATTGTAGACTTGAGAATAGACGTTTACTTGTGCCTGTGTTTTGAATTCTTGTCTTTGCACCACCTATTGCCCACCAGTGGCGGGTGACCCATCCTAGAGGGTGACACAAGCCCCAGACCTTGTTAGCTGGTTTGAGCAGAGTGGCCAAGGTTTCATGGTGACACCTGCGCTGCGAGATAGAGTACGTAGGCTTCTAGCAACTTTGCTCTATCCGGATCATTTTTTCTGATTATCAGGATACGGTCCTGCACTCTTAGACTGGTTCTTGGCATGGGTTGGAGTTTTCTCTGACTTGTCCTCTTCCTTGAGTAGCTTAACACTGCATAGTATGTGGAGGTGTTGCTTTCAAGAAAAGGGTGTTTAAGTCTCCCATATACATCTGTCCTACTTAACAACTAGACTAAGACTGCAAAGTGTAGCTCTGGAGTGGGGACCTGGCAAAGCCAGGGCCCAGGTGGACCGTGATAAGGACCAACTTGTCTTGCTTCCTCTCTGCTTCAAAATGTAGCTAAGACTGACTAGGTGTGGGTGTATGCTTCCTCTCCCTATGTGACAATTTCCTATGTAATAATATCTGTGAGTGGTGGAGAAGAAAAGAATAGAAGAAAGGAGCTCAGAGATAGGTAGAGAGAAAGAGAAGGTCTTTATTGGTGTACAGATCACAATAAACAATAACCCTTTGGTTACCTGCAGCTGTGCAAAACATAAGTACAGTTACACACAATAGTGACATCTTTTGGCAAAACTTAGGTACTGCTTTATTACCACAGTTTACTTAGAGTACACACTTTTGCGAAGGGCGTAACCATAAGCAACACCTGTGGTGGGACACCACAACTGTATAAAACTACTTATTATTTTGAATAAATATTCTTATAAAAAGTAAGTGTCCAAAGCAGACAACCTCTTTAAATTCAGTTCTTTTTATTATATGCTGTCTCCTTAAATAGATATTTTGAACAAATTATTTATTCACATTACACATTACACTCCAAAGTTGTGTATACACCTTCAAGAAGTACCAGCTGAACGATTGTTCAGCTGACAGTCATCTCTCTCTCGTTCTCCCCGTACCACATGAACATTCAGCATGGCAGAACTTTCATGTGTTCCTTACGGGGAAGGGTATGCCGCTGCTGTTCTGGCACCAGATTATCCCTCCAAGAACAAAAGGGTAGGAAGTCAAAATCCATCACACCTGACCCCTCTCTTTCTACAGACAACATACAAGATTAACTGCATTGTGTCACATTTGTATTCCACCTAATGCCCCACACCAAGCATTCTCTGAATTACAGTAGCTGCTCTCTAATGTTGGAGGCATTGCTCGCCAGTCTGCCCATAAGGCGTCATAAGGCAGCCTAAAGATAATCAAATCAGCTGCACCCACTGAGCACTTTATATTATTTCAGATGTCCCCACTGAGAACAGTTATTCCTAAACCAGGCACAGAACGCTTGTGCAGTGCAGCTGCTGCTCATGTTTAGCCTCTCGTGTAAGGCATGAATATACATGAAGGTAAAATCAAATGTCTGTCTTGTTTCAGGAATTGTATAATATGTTATGATAATATATTCAGAAAGACAACAACAAATATTGTTCTAAAGTATTGTCAGTGTATCAGCTCCTTCCTAATTCCAGGAAGAATAATTCCAGGCTGGGCTCTATTGCACTGATATGACTGTTCTTTAGCCACTAAATGAGTACTTTACGGTATGTCTAACAGTATAGTTACTAGTAGTGAATGTGAGTGCCCATGAAAAAAAAATCATTATGTTTTTTATGTCATGTGCCAACCCTAGTATGGTTAATTCCCAGTTATCATCAATAATTTTTTTTTTCTAGGACAGCAGGGTTAAAAAAATGTGCAACTTTCCTGAAGGTGATTCTTTTGTAACTTGCTTTAGGAGCATTGCTTTGGTTTAAGAGCTCCTTGTACTTAGTGGGATGGCGAGTGAGGGAGGGGCATGACCTGCATAGCGGGGACTACAGCCCTGTACTCTGACCCAGGAAGTCTCCCTCACCTTCCAAATCATGGCAAATCCACTTCAGGCTGGGGCTTGCATCAGGAGACAGGACTGTTTGGGTAACTCTAGCCTGCTTTATGGGAATCTGCAGTTCCATCCTGTATCTACAAACTGCTGCTGTTTTCTCAGGTTTATGCAGTTACTATACATTATACTCCACATGCTGATAGTATACTGTACAGTAACTTATAATATCAAATATTCAGCTGTTTCTTATTGTTTGTTTCATTTGTTTTACATGTTATTTAGAATAAAACATTATTATTTTTGGAGTGTGGAACCAATTGTCAGCATTTCAGTGATTTCTTATTGGAATATTTGCTTTGGTTTAAGAGTGGATTTGGATTACAAGCACGGTCCCGGAACGTTATCCAAGGCACCACTGTGTTTTAAACAACTTCCTTCCATTTGAGTCTGTATAATAAATTTGCTAAATAAAAAACGACTCTTTACCGCAGAAAGACAAAATGGCCACAAAGTGTCTCACTTCCCTGCAAACTGCTGTTTACTGCCTGTTGTTAAGGGAATTCCATGTATAGTAGCAGAGAGACAAAGGTAGATCACAGAGTGGGGGCGGGGCTTAATGAGTGTCATGCACAGGAGAGGGCATGGAGAGGGCATACACCCTGAACCTGGCAGTATTATCTAGCTCTGCCAGACACATAAAGGCTCCCTCACATATACCTCCCACATAGTTACAGGCAACTAGCCCTTGTGAAATAAATGCTCCATTGTTTAGCAGGGAGAGGGTGGTGGTCCTGGTCATTATGATTTCCTAAATCAGCTGCTTACTTGTAATTTGTTGCTATTCTTTTTAGACTTGGGATCCTATAAGACATAATCCTTTCCTTGCCGCAATTCAGGTAGTCTATAGCACCGACATCAACAGAGAACATAGATAAGACTAAGCATTAGCACTGTACTGCATGAGGGGCACAGGGGAGGAGGGCTGGTTATAAAGTGCTCTCCTGATGCGGAGATGACTGCTAAGAGCTGTGCAGTAGGAGTAGGGTGTTTGTACAGGATGACAAGGGGTTAAAAAAAAACATAGTTGTCATCACTCAGAAGAGGCTGTCAGGAAAAGCAATTGATAAACCATGCACGGGATAAGGTATCAACAATTGATCAGGGAGTGCCAAAACCCAGCTCCCCACCGATTAGCTGTTTGGTGCAGAGGCTGAATAGGATCCCAGGCTGCAGTGCATCGCTACCACTGCTATACAGGGAAAAGAACCAACTGCTTCCAGCTCAGTTCTCATTGTAGTGTGGGTGCTGAACAGCTGATGCCAAGTGTCGGCACATTGCCATCAACTAATAATAGCTTATACTCTGAATAGGCTATCAATTGTTTTATCCTGGACAACCAGTTCAACGCCTTAACTCCACAGCCTATTTTTGAAATCTGATCAGTCTCCTGTTATGTGCTAATAATTTTGTGAAATTTTACCTTACTCTTTAGGCTATGCCCCCACTCAGTATTTTGAAACCAAAACCAGGAGTGGACTAAAAACACAGAAAGGTTATTCTCACACACTGTTGAAATTTAGTGGATGGTCGTCATTTATTTAATGGCAAATAGGCCACACCAGTTTGACTTGCCTGCTACTGATTAAAAGATATTTTTTCGGTCTAACAAAGGCACCAGGTGCATTTTAACCCCTTCACGCCAGCAATATGTAGATATACTGTATGTTCCTGCTGCACATACCAAGTGCAGTAGGAACGTATATGCACGTTACTAACACTGAAGGGGTTTGATGTGTGTGGGACCGATGCAGTGAGAGCGATCCCGCACACATCAGTGTCTGGGGAGCCGAGGGTAATAAGAGGTAGCTGCGATCCCACAGCTGCATCTCATTAACCCCTTAAACGCTGTGATCTTTAGCGATTGCGGCATTTAAGGTACTCAGTGACAGAACAAGCATATGTCACTGAGTGATCACAGCCATGCTGCGGGGGTCCCAATTGCATGTACCTACGGGCGGGGGTAAGCCTCTTACCTACGTCCTGTCGGGTCGGCATTCTATGCATAGAGTCTGCTCTCAGGCAGGCTTTATGCATAGATCGTCGATAACTCTGATCTATGCTATGCTATGGCATAGCATAGATCAGTACATGCAATCTAATGATTGCATGTTTTACTGTGAAAAAAAGTGTAATAAAAAAAGTGTAGTAAAAGAAAGTTTCTAAAAGTATTAAAAAAAACCCTTTTAACACCTCCCAATAACAGTTTAATATACCGCCTTGCCCATTATAAAAATAAAAATATTAAAAAAAATATCACTAAATGATAGCGATTGGGCCATCTATATTCTAATATGTCCCTGCAACTTACTTTATATAGGTGAGACCACGTATGACTTTAAGACCCGCCTGATTCAACACCGTTACACTATACGTAAACAGAGAGCTGACTTACCTGTTCCCAAGCACTTTGTGGAAAAGGGTCATTGCGAGGAGGATTTGAGGGCTGTCATTTTGGAGCGGGTGTTGGTGCCACCTAGGGAAGGCAATAGACATGCGATGTTAAAAAGAAGAGAGCTATATTGGATTGATACTTTCAACACACTAAGACCTAATGGACTGAATGCAGATTTCAAAATTTTGCCCAGCTATTGCAAATAACTACTTTGAAATAATTTACTATTATCTCTTTGTACCGTGGACTCCTGTTGCTGTTTTCCTCAGATTTAACTGTTACCTATTATAAATGTGTTTTTCTATTCTTTTTTTCTAAGATTACATTCTCATTACTTAAAATGACGTTTTTTCTGTTTTTGTATAGATTCAAGGTGTATTCTTGTGAAGCAGAGTGGGACACTCTTATGATGAACGTCTTGGCCAAATTACATCTTCTATATTTCTTTTAATTCATATTTACACCTTGCGTTAGTGGCTACGGCAGTGGTACGGTTTCCAACGGATATACCAGACGTGCCGGTATAGACCCAGTGAACAGATTGGAGTCCCAGGGATGAGGTCTACACAGGAATTGCTACACCCCTTGATCTTGGACTTCAGTTCAGGAACAGTCTCGGGGTGACATTGGTCCTAGGGCACAGCCCTTTGCAGGAACCCGCCCGACTATTGGACCTTGTTTCCTAGACCATTATGATTCTTATAAGGCGACTACTATTATGCTGTGAACCTGGAATGGGTTAATACCCTGTGAAGACTGGCAACAGCGTCGAGTTACCTAGGTTACCTTGGAAGCACAGAGCCGATCCTATCAGCACGTAGGAGCCACGTCATCTTCCACATGCTGCCTCTGCGCCTATCTGACTCTGCCACATATTCAATATGAGTCAGTTTTTTCTTGGCGCATGCGCAACGCTATTCACCACACACTGAGTTCTCTCAAAGCGTATACAAGCCTCGTGGTGTTTGTTTTGTTTTGGTCTGGCCGAATGACGTCATCTGGTGAGTGATCATCCCTCCTGCCTCTAGTTGTACGCTTTATGGACGTTTTTACATTGCACAACTACACTGTATGTATATAATGATAGGCAATGTCCTGTCTCCTAACACGCATGTCTCTATTTGTATTTTTTTTATGTATTATATCACCGAATGCTGATTTCACATGTTTTCTAACTAATTGAAGTGATCACCTGATTTGTGTGTGAGTTTACTATGTAGCTATATAAAGCTTGTTGAAACACATGTATATTGCACAGCTTGAAAAAAGCTCATATTGAATGAGCTGAAACGTTGCGAATGCACTTTGTGGGAGGAATAAAGTTCACAGTTTGAATACTATTTCCTGGAGTGCTGCGGTCACTTTCTTCGTTTTGTGTATATCTTTACTCACGGTCCTTACGGGTATAGACCGCTGGCACCAACTGCATTGGACACTAGGAGTGCTGTGTCCACTCTACACTTGGTTAAAAAATAAAATAAATAGATATATATCGTAGCGTGCTAAATTGTCCCATCTATTAAGATATTACATTATTGTTCACGCGCGGTGAACGGCAGGATTGCTGATTTTTTTAAATTATAAATCAGAAGGAAAAAAAATAAAAAGCTATAAAAAAATTTCAGTTACACCAATATATTAACAAAAACTAGAGATTGTGGCGCAAAAAATGACTTCCCAACCAGCCCTGTAGGTGGAAAAATAAAAGCCCTATGGCTCTTAGAAGGCGGGGAAGAACATTACATTAATTAGTGGGAACATAGCCATGAGCTGTATCACACATAGTATTTCCATCAGTCTTTTGGTAAGTATTTTTTCAACCAAAATCAGGAGTAGAACTGACAGGGCAAAATTATAATGGAAAGATTTGCACAGTTTCTGTTTTTTTCTACCGACTTCAGGTTTTGGTTGAAAAAAGATTGAACAAAAGACTGACAGAAATACTATGTATGAGATAAGTAGAGATGAGCAATACAGCCTATGGCACACAGAACTTTGGTCAGTATTTTGCAACCAAAACCAGGAGTGGATTGAAAACAAAGTAAGGCTATGTTCACACACTGTTGAAATTGAGTGGATGGCCGCAGGGGCGTAGCTAATGTCTCCTGGGCCCTGGTGCAAGAGGTCAACTTGCCCCCCCCCCCCTTCCTCGACCAAGCAATGCTAGTTGTGTGTGTGTGTGTATATATATATCGACTGATATTACCAATAATACCAGCATATTACCGCCATACTGTCACTAACCAAACCCTGAATACTGAGACCAATATTGCCAATAATACCAGTACACAAGGGGGAAATATAACCATCACACCACAACCACTACTATCATCGCCATATTGTTACTGACCAAATCCAGTATACTAAATCCAATAAAACACAGTACCAGATTACAAGTAACAAATAAAACCACCACATACTGAATAACACCACCACATACGGACTAATGTCACTGCTGCTACTGAATAATCCACTGTACACATATCACTATCACCTCATACAGTCATTTAGAGCTAGACGCAGCTACACACGATTCTCTACTCCATATACATCACAGTGCAGATATTTTTAGTGACTTACAGGGGACGTCTTCTCTGATCGGAGTTCTTCCCTTTTCATCTTCTCCATCTGTCCTGGGCCGTCATTAAAATTTCTCCGAGCCAAGAATCCACAGAATCTGCCAGACAGACATATTAGGCTCCTCACTCTGGCACCATCCTCATCTCTATACACACTGCACATCTGTATTGGCCCCTTTACACCCTCATTTAGTGGGTAAGCTGACTCTATGTGACCCCCCAGTATATGCCCCCTCTGTGTGGTCCACTATAGTACATGCCCTATTGCATGAACCCACATGTAGTTCCCCTTATAGATGCCCCCCTGTGTTGTCACCCAGATAGATGGCCCACCATGTTATTCCCCTTATAGATGGCCCCCATGTTATCTCCCTTATAGATGCCCCCCCATGTTATCCCCCTTATGGATGGTCCCCCATGTATCCCCTTTATAGATGGGTCCCCCTGTATTCCCCTTATAGATGGTCCCCCATGTATCCCCCTTATAGATGGCCCCCCTGTATCCCCCTTATAGATGGTCCCCCCCATGTATCCCCCTTATAGATGGTCCCCCATGTCTGTGGAGAAAAACAAAAAACAAAAACACAACTCGCCTGACAACTCGCCCCCTAATACCCCCCCGCTGTGTCTCTCTCCTCCTGCAGTCCGGTCTGGCTGTCATCTAACACGCGGCTCCCGTCCCATCCCCGGCAGCACATACATCAGTGATCTCTTTGCGCGCTGGGGATGTTACTTCCGGCACGGGGGCGCTTATTATCGACGCATCCTGCGCCGGAAGTACTTACTTCCCCAGCGCGCACAGAGATCACCGAGGCAGAGACGGGAGCCGCGCGTTAGCAGCAAGGCCCCCCCCCTTGGTAGCGGACCGGTCGCGGCGGCGAACGCTGCGGCCACGGTTGCTACGCCACTGGAGGGCCGTTATTTAATGGCAAATAACGTCTGATGTTTTAAAATATAAGCAATTTTTTTGCCATTAAATGGCGGACATCCACTCAATTTCAACAGTGTGTGAACATAGCCTTACTGTGTTTTCAATCCACTCCTGATTTTGGTTGCAAAATACTGACCAAATATACTGAGCAAAAATACTGTGTGGAATCCTTCTGGGATTCCCTCAGCCTGCAGCACTACGTAAGTACCGCAGAAATCACGGCCGTTGTAACTACAGACGTGATTTCTGCGGAACTTATGTAGTGAGAACATAGACTAAGGCTGTATGCATGTCTTTCAGGACTCCCTAGGGCTGTATCCAGCTTCTTCAGCCATTGGTAATCAAATGCAGAGCAGTCGGGTTCATATAAACTTGAGTGTGTTTGAGATTTGCTCATCTCCAGTGATAAGGTTATTTACTTCTACACTCCTTTTACTGTTGCAGATATGTGATTGTGAAATCTGTCCAATACTACTCAATGGATGCAAGTCTAGAAATGGCCACTTTGCGTAAATGGTCACAGGGAGAATGATTTTATGTCTAATCAGTCACAGCTTCCAATATTTTTCATTATGAGAGTGATCACTTTAAAAACAGATACATGATATTTAGCTACAAATAGGGGGAAAATCTGTTTCTATTGTTTCTTGCATTGAAAATCTCAGATTACTCTTGTATATGTACTAGCATAGTATCTAATATTGGGAGAATATACTGTAGCCGTTAGTTTACTATAGATTTACCCTGGGAACCAAGGGCCCCAGCCAGGGCCAGACTAGGAATAATAAGCAGCTGTGGCACACAATCCCCACCAGCCCACGTACAATATCTGCCATCACCCACCAAACCCCCCCCCCACACACACACACACACACACACACACCACCTCCATTGCTAAAGATGCTTTGGATAAATATTAACTGACTCCAATACTGAGCCTGAGGCTCTAACTGCCAGCTAAAAGTATACTATATTCGTGAAAAGGTATGGTTTGGTGTGAAAATTGGGAAGTGGCACACAACCCACACATCACATAATATCTATTTGGTCTGCTGCATATGTGTCAGTAATAGAGATGAGCGAACCTTGAGCATGCTCGAGTCCATCTGAACCCTAACTTTCGGCATTTGATTAGCGGTGGCTGCTGAAGTTGGATAAAGCCCTAAGGCTATGTAGAAAACACGGATATAGTCATTGGCAGTATCCATGTTTTCCAGACAACCTTAGAGGTTTATCCAAGTTCAGCAGCCCCCGCTAATCAAATGCCGATCATTCGGGTTGGGATGGACTCAAACCCGAACCCGGTTCGCTCATCTCTAGTCAGTAATCTTTATTAGGGACTGTTCACATCATGTTTGGCTATATGCCATGAGTAAATGCCAGGATACAGTCAAACAGGTATTCTGACCTATACCATGACATGCCCACATAGTAGCCATAGGCGTGAGAATGACACTAGTAGTATAACTATTCTTCCAGAGGACAATGACATCTATTATTCTGAGCCTATCTTTTTCTTTACAGAACAGGGCAGGATACTCCCAAAAGCCTTCAAGTAGAAGTCTTTCTTCTGTGGTAGAGATAAGTTGAGGTAAGACAAGGCTGATTGAAGTTGCCTTATTCTGTAACGTGAGCTAGAAATATAGAACTTGCTGGGTTCTGTCTCTTACAATGAGGAAGATGTTACGGGAAGTAAAACTACTATGACATGCAGCTCTTTGAGTTAATGCGTAGGAGAAGGTTTAGGTTCATTTTAGCAGCCTGTGGAAATCACTGCTGTAAATACTGTACCGGTAGTGGGGGATTTATATCATTCATGAGCCCGGCCTACATCATCAGTTACAAAACTCACATGAAAACATGTACTCTATTCTGCCCTGTTGTCTAATATTATAAATGTCTAACTAGGGGCATTTTCCGATAAAAGGGGTCCCTTTTGGAGAGTGTGTGTGTGTGTGGGGGTGGGGTTAACTACAAAACTAGGGGCATCCTAGTGGTGGAGGAGTTAACTAGAATACTAGTGGCATCCTGATGGGGGAGGGGTTAACTACAAGGCTTTCTCCTGCTCGCTTTGTCCCTCCTCCTTTCTGACACTAGTGGATGGCTACCGGCGTAATGTGCAAGTGTGCTGGGGGTCCCCCTGCCCTCAGTCTCCTTAGATCTCTTCTGTCCTGCATCTAAAAACCAGCAAGCTGTTGTGGGGTCTGTTCGCAAGTGTGACCCCTATAGCTACGTCACTGGGCACAGCGCAATTTTGTGGCTGGGAGAATGGAGACTTGAGGTCCCCCATTTTGCTAATTAGTGGGGGTTCCAGCAGTCAGATCCCAACTAATCTAACATTTATTACATATCCACTAGATATGTGAAATATCGCTGTGTGTGGCAGCCTCCCCAAAGCAAGCGTGATTGTTTTCACTGCTCACTCATCTAGAGCCATTAGCAGAGCAAGAGGTGAAAGCAATCAACGTTCGCTGTGTAGACACTGTCGCACACAGCAATCATGTCGGACAGCTTCCCTCGGGTACTGTAAAAATATACAGAACACAAGGGGAACGGGACCTTGTTCTGTATGTTGCAGTTTCCGACACAAATTATGGCAAAAGGGGGGCCTGTGTGGCCCCTTACTGCTTCCACTCAAAGGAAGTTAAAGGGTAGATTAAAAACAATACATTTATTTTAATGAAGTTTTATTACAAAGTAAAAATGAAAATTAAAAGAAAAAGAAAATTCAGGGTACCCTTTTAAATCATATTTCTATCTTAATCCTAATCCCCAGTTTTAAAGAGACTTTTCAATAAATTAATGTTTCTGTTTTCTGTATGAAATGCTTTCCTTTGTGAGTTAAAAGAGTTTTTCAGTATTTTAGGTAATAGTGCCCACCCTGTGGCCCTCATATGATAATAGTGCTCCCTCTATGCCTTTTATTAGGCAATGGTACCCCATCCCCCCACTAGATAATGGTGGCTCTTTTGCATCCCAAAAGGTAAAAGTGCCTCTCTGTGCCCCCCAGAATGTAATGTACCTTCTCTTTCTTAAGAAATTAAGGGTCCTATTCCACGGGCTGAGGAGGGCCAGATCAACGATGTAAACGAGCGGCGATCTGCTAGATCGCCGCTTGTTTACTGGGCCTATTCCACGGCCCGATGATCGTTGAGCGAGGGCTGCAGGGACATCGTTACCGATGTCCTTGCAGCGCTTGCAGCATCATACATTACCTGTCAGGTCTTCTCTGCGCTGTCTTCATCCCCGGGTAACGCGCGCTCTATCTTCAGAATGGCCGGTCAGCTGACAGGCCCCACTCATCCAATCACAGGCCGCGGCACTCTGTCAGCTGACCGGCCATTCTGAAGCTAGAGCGCCGGGGATGAAGACACCGCAGAGAAGACCTGACAGGTAATGTATGATGATGATGCTGCTGCTGCTTGCAATCGTCGATCGCCCGCCTCGGACCACTATTCAACCGTAGCGATACGTGGTGGGGGAACGATGATTTTAGGTCTGGCCCTAAATGAACGATCAGCCGATGACACGATCATCGGCTGATCGTTCTCTCTATTTCACCGAACCATAATCGGCCGAATCGGGCCAAATGGGGCCGATGCGGCCGATTATCGTTACTGTGGAATAGGGCCCTAATAGTGCTCCTTTGTATCCCTCACATTATAATAGTGTTCTCTCTAGTCCCAAACTAGGAAAAAGTGCCCCTGAGAAGGAGAAATACTGTATGTTTCCTCTGTGCACCACCCCAAACGGTAATAGTAAAAGTAAGCACTGCACAACAGAAGGTAAGCATTCCCTCAGTGCCTCCAACTAGGTAAAATCTCCCCTCTTTGTCCCCTACTAGGTACAGTAAATGCTGTGAAAGGAGAACATGTAAATTCTTTGAGCGGAGATCGGCAAAAGCAGAGGCGCGCAAGCCCTTCCTATAGAGACACTGTTTGACACTGTAGCTAGGAATTTTCAACCAAATATATTTGGCAGATAACCAGACTTTCTCACCGGGAGCAAAGGTTATGGCTGGTCTCCTCTTCTTGTCTGCCAGAGACTTCATCCGACCAGATACATGTAATCGAGATTGGCACGTCTGTTTCAAAATGTATACAAAGTCCTTGACTTTGTCCACAGCTTGCACTTAAGAGGATGTAGACAAAGGCAGCGGATGATGAGGGTGTCATCCATAGACAATGAAGAATGGAGATTTGCCTGTGGAACTCAAATCCAGATGGTAATAAGATAATTCTGCCCATGGAAGCAGACTTGACCAATTGTCCTCGCGAGCAGAGACAAAACGGCAGAGATCATTTCCTAGGACCTGATTGACTCTCTTAACTTGCCTGTTAGTCTCAGGGTAGAAGGCCGAAGAAAAGTCTAACTGCACCTGGAGTTGGGAACAGAGGGCACACCAAAACTTTGAAATGAATTGAGGTCCCAATCAGAAACAATATGTTGTGGTAGTCCATGCAGCCAGAAGATGTGCTGGAGGAAAAGACTGGCAAGATAATGAGGCACAAAATGGGATATTTTAGAAAAACAGTCTGTGATCACCCAGATGACAGTGTTACCTGCTAAATCAGGAAGGTCAGTAACCAAGTCCAAGGCAATATGCGCCCAAGGGTGATCCAAAATAGGCAAAGACTGGAGCAGACTTGCCAGTTTTAAATGGGAAGTCTTGTGTTGGGGACAGGTGGTGCAAGAAACCACATAGTCCTTGACATCCTTGAAAAGACTTGACCACTAGTAATGTCAGGAGATCAACTGCCCATTTTTTTTTGGACTCCAGGATGCCTTGCAACCAAGGTAGCATGACCCCATTTCAGAATTCTCCTTCTGAGCACTGGATGCACATAAGTCTTGCCAGGTGGGACATTCTGAAGAACCGAGGTGGTCACAGACACTAAATGTTTTGGTGGAATGATGTGGCATGGGGTGTCTTCCTTACCAAGAACATCAGAAGCATGAGAGACAGCATTGGCTTTCAAATTTTTCTCTGCTGGTCGAAAGTGAATGACAAAGTTGAACCTGGAGAAGAAGAGTGACCACCTGGCTTGTCTCAGATTAAGATGCTGAGCTGTCTGAAGATAGAGGAGGTTCTTATGATCCCTGTAGATGGTAACATGATGATTTGCCCCTTCCAAGAGATTTTGCCATTTCTCAAGAGCCAACTTGATCTCCAATAGTGTAATTCCGCTCAACAGGAGAGAAGGTCTTAGAAAAAAAGCCACACGTCTTAGTCTTCCCTAAAGGATTCTTCTGGGTGAGGACTGTTCCAGCCCCAATAAAAGTGGCATTCACCTCCAAGAAGAATGGCCTGGCAGGGTCCGGGTGAGACAGAATTGGAGCAGAAGCAAAGGCGGACAGCCTTGACCAGCCATTGCTTTGGGTTTGCGTTCTTCTTAGTAAGGCCACAATCGACATGACCAGGATGGAAAAGTGCGGTATAAACTGTCAACAGTAATTGGGGAAACCTAGGAACCGTAGTCTAGCTTGAAGTCTACGGGATGTGACCACTAAAATACCTCCAACAGCTTAGCTGGATCCATCTGCAGACCACGATTCACTCTTAAGCTTCTCACGCCTTGTCATACATGGGCTAAATGCATTTGCAGATCAGGTGAGTAAATTAGAATGTTGTCCAGGCACACAATGACACAGGTGTAAAAGAGTTTACAGAAGATGTCATTGACGAATTCCTGGAAGACCGCGGGATCGTTCCATAACCAAAAGGGCATGACCAGGTACTCAAAGTGCCAATCTTTGGTGTTGAAGCTGTCTTCTAGTCATCATCTTTACAGGTTAGGATCAAATTGTATGTGCCCTGCAGGTACAGATTCATGAAGATAAGAGCGTCACGAAGATGACCAAATAGTTCTGGGATCAAGGGCAGGGTGTCACCTTGTTAAGACCTCGGTAGTCGATACACAGATGAAGAACCTGTTCTTCTTCTGGAGAAGTAAAAACCTAGCACCAGCTGAAGACTTGCGGATGAAGCCTTACTGCAGTTTCTCCTTGATGAAGGCACTGTATGGCTTCAGACTCTGGAATCAAAGAGAGGATAAACCTTTCCTTGAGGGGCAGTTCCTTGAGTTTGGAACTGCACTGCACAGTCTATAACGGAAGAGTCCCCTTGCCAAAGAAAAGAGAATAGCGGTCTCCTCAGAAGATGCTCATGCAGGCTCCTCAAACACACACCGGAATTTCGACAAAAAGGCTTGGAGATTGGTGGTGACTGGATCATCTCAGTCCCACAGAGGCATAGCCCAGGCCAAAGCCTTCCCCGAACGAAGACTGATGACAAACACCACTTTGTAGCTTTCTGTGGTGAACTGGTTGTCCATGAGCTCTATATGCATAGTGCACTGTGAGACAAAGCCCCTTTACATCTTGGAGTCTCTATCATATTTTGACGGTAGCACCAAATGCGATGCTGTGGGCAAGGGAGGTGCAGATTGGACCTATTGAGCAATGAGGAGTTGTTGCAACATGGCAGACAACTGCTGCAGCTGATGTAATTGCTGTGTGATCCCAGGGTTATGGTTCGCCGCAGCAGATGTAACACCCAAGCATAGGTCACCATGGATCCCAAGAGAAGAGTTCAGTTAGGTTCACACTGCATTTATACATGCCTTTCACTGTATCAGTTTTAGTTTTGTTTCATTTTAACGTATAGAGAAACATGGTCAACCACATCTAAAAAAAAAAATTTAAAATTGGATCCATTTTGATCTGTTTTTTATTTTTATTTTTTTATGATGTTAGTCCTGTAGTATAGCATGAAGCCGTATCCATTTTTTTCCATTAAACATGTAGGTTAAACAGACAACAAGAACACAGTGTTAACCTAGCCTTTACTGTGCAGTTACCTATAAAAATTACAGTCAATGAAGTTTAAGGCCCAGCATAGTTTGACTGGTGAGCTTTTCTTTACTTCCTTTGCAGAGTGAGGTATTCGGAAAGGAAGCCAAAGGAACCACAAGAAACATGCAACCAATCTATTTATATCAGGAGACATTAAGTTCCACATATAACACATTTCCTACCAGAGAACATTTCAAGCTTTACTGTTAGGACATTGTCATTACAGGTAAGTCAACTCGTTTCTTCCTTACATGCAAGATGTTGGAGGGAGTAAATTACTTATTTATCATTATTATTTTGGGAAGCCTTGTACAATTTTTAATCCTGACTTTTAATCCTGAGTTTGCATATACATGTCTACATCCAGCACAAAGTTTTTGTCTGGTCTCTATTGTGACATCTAATGAAATAACCAGATGTCTGGAGGTTCTCTTTATGAACCTGCATTTTTACATTTGCAATACCTGCTATCATAGTTGCGATTTTAGCTTAAAGGGGTTATCCAGCGCTACAAAAACATGGCCACTTTCCCCCTACTGTTGTCTCCAGTTTGGGTGGGGTTTTGAAACTCAGTTCCATTGAAGTAAATGGAGCTTAATTGCAAACCACACCTGACCTGGAGACCATGTTTTTATAGCGCTGGATAACCCCTTTAAGGGTATGTGCACACTGAGGAAAACACATAGAGGACTTGTGGCAGATTCTGCCACTTGTCCCTGAGCACCCCCGCTCACTCTCTGCCTGTGCCATAGACTCCATTCTATGGTCAGGCAGATTCCACCTTCCGCCCGAAGAATGAACGCGTTCATTCGTCGGGCGGACGGCAGAATCTGCCTGACCATAGAATGGAGTCTATGGCACAGGCAGAGAGTGAAGAGGTAGCACTTGGATGAGCGGCAGAATCTGCCACAGGTCCTCAGTGTGCACATACCCTTAGATGGTGCTTACTTAACATGCATAACCCTTATTAAACCAGTTATTGGTAGCTTTGGTATAAAAATGAAATAGTCATCTCCATGGAAATGTCGCACTGGTCTTAAAGCGGCTTGGACTGCTTCTACTCTCTCAAGGATTTCAAAACGTAAAATTTCACTCTTATTTGAAGAGCCAGCAGTCTCCCCCATGATTGTGTAGGCTACTGACCCAGAGTCAGGGACCATGGCTTAGAAATCCTTGGCATGTGATTTGTGCTGTTTAGCTGATTAGAGTGTGATGCCAGGAGTCTACAGTGTGCATCTTTTCACAATATTCTGAGTTGCTAACTTTAAAGTTTTCATTAGCTGTACACCATAGTCATTGCCATTAAAAGAAAAAAAAAATAGATCTCTCTGTGTAATGAATCTATATATGACTTATGAAACTTTAAGTAATGAAATGATTTACTTTTGATGCTGTTCTAATTTATTAAAATGCATCTATAAATAGTAAAAAGATTGAAAGATTGAAGTATCAGCCCTATAAAAAGTAACAAGTGAGGAAATATAGAGTGGTGAGAAAAAAAAGCAAATATATTAAATACATTTTTCTCTTCCATTAATTGTCTCCTTTCACCTAAGAAGCGCAGTACAGCCTATTAAAAAAAGCACATTACCAGGTCGGGATGATGGCTTTCACCTCCTCCTTCTCAGAGAAATAAAAGTAGTGTGACAGAAAGACACATATTCATTATATTTAAGGGTTTACCCCCTATGACTGGTGCATAGCAAATGTGCTGCTAATAACCAAAAAAGGGTCAAAATGTGATCCAGGGAAAAATAGTTCTGTGAGTTTAATCCCCATTGTATGTAAATTTCCTTAAGATTTTTGATGGGTTTATGAGGGATTGATCCTGTCAAACTAGGGCTGCGTTTACACACACAGATAATAGACCAGTTTATCTGCCAGATTTTTGAAGCCAAAGCCAGGAACAGACTATAAACATTCCCTGTAAAATAGCGCTAATTAACGCTAGTCAAACCAATGTGTGTACATAGCCTCAGTGGGTAACAAGCTCATTGATAGGAAACAGAAAATGGTCAGTTTTGGGCCCTATTCTCTGATCTGCTGATCAGAGAATAGGTAATTAGAAAGTAGTGAATAGAAAAATGTTATTAAAGTATTGTATTTCCCCCAGAAAGTGAAACAAATCCCCAATATACACTTATTACAGGAAATGCACATAAAGTGCTTTTTTCCCTGCACTTACTACTGCATCAAGGCTTCACTTCCTGGATAACATGGTGATGTCACGACCCGACTCCCAGAGCTGTGCGGGCTGTGGCTGCTGGAGAGGAGGATGGCAGGGGGACACTGAGGGACACAGGGCACTGGAGGGACACTGAGCATCCCCCTGCCATTATCCTCTCCAGCAGCCATAGACCGCACAGCTCTGGGAGTCGGGTTGTGACATCACCATGTTATCCAGGAAGTGAAGCCTTGATGAAGTAGTAAGTGCAGGGAAAAAAGCACTTTATAAGCATTTCCCGTAATAAGTGTATAATTGGATTTGTGTACCTTTTGGGGGGCAATACAATACATTAATAAAAATTTTCACTGGACTCCTCCTTTAAGTAGTCAACTTTTGTGTAAGAATAAACCACTGGTGGACTTATATTTGTAGTAAAACACTAGTTTTACTAGATTATGAAGTAGTATGGTGGCATAAATTTGCACAATAAATCAAATGACCCATACTAATGGCATAACAGATCTCTTATGATACTGTTAGTTCAGGTCATTGGAGTTGCTGTCCAGCTGAGACCCCTAATATAATCTTGCGAAATTAGCCCAAATTGATTCAAAATAATACATTACCAACAGAATCCTTACAAGCATTTCCTTCTTACGATGTATTTAATAAAACTATTTTATAAAGCATTGCTCCTGCAAAAATCTTATGTCACCCTTCCAACAAAAGGCCCTTTCCCCTGCTTACTAGGTGCTTTGTTTTCCTGTTTTGCTGCCTGCTGTGCTGATGTACACAGCTCTTGCTGTGTGGACTAGAAGCAACCTTTTCAGTGTTACCCAATAAGACACTTAAAGACTTAGGCCCCTTTCACACAACGGAATCAGCGATGATATTCAGTGCAGAAACCCCCATGGGGACCCCCGTGAGCTCTGCTTTCGCGGCCTCTCCGCTTAAAGAATCGACATATCATTTCTTTAAACGGAGATGCATGGAGAACGGAGGTGCGCAAGACCTCCCATTCAAACACATTGAAGGCAGGATTCCACACGGAATCTCGGTGCTGATTCCGTAGTGTAAACAGGGCCTTACATGAAGAAAGTGACCTCCAGTGTACTCACACTCAGTGTGAATTGGCTAAGCAGTGGCACCATATATGGAGAAATGGGATGCCTGGTAAGCAGGGGTAACATGGCAGCCAAAATTAGATTTTTGCTGGAGCGTCTCAAACATTTCTGTTATTTTTTTACTGTTGTGACTAGGCAAAGTTGGTTAACACCTTCCAAGCCTCTTGAATGACATCTTTTAAGCAGGGATATGCAGCTGTAGTAAATCTGGGTGGCCACCATCGTCGAAACTGCAATAGTAGCCATGTTAGTTGTTACTTGGCATTCACAGAAAAAATAAAAGTACATTGACTGAAACGTCATTGGCTGCTTGCTCTAATAATTTTCCTTTTCTTAAATTCTTCATAGTGTTAATGATTCCATCCCCCTATGGATCTTCACTGGGATAACACTTCTAGCGTAAATGGAAACGTCTGCGTACTTATCAGTCAGTCTTCCACAGAAAGGATTCTTTTTCCAGTGTATTACATTCTTGTGCTAATCGGCGGTTCCTGTGGAAACATTTTAGCCATCTACCTAATTCTCAAGAGAACAAAGAAAGCCAATTCTTCTGACATTTACATCACCAACTTGGTTGTGTCCGATGCCCTGTTTACCCTTGCTCTGCCGGGACGTATAGCCTATTACATTTTACATTCTAACTGGCTTTTAGGAGACTGGATGTGCAGTCTGACTGCATTCATTTTCTATATGAATACCTACGTTGGCATTTATTTTATGACTTGTGTGAGTGTTGACCGCTATATCGCTGTGGTGCACGCCACAAAGTACAGGAAATTCAGGAAGGCCCGTAATGCTAAATACATCAGTCTTGTGGTTTGGTGCCTTGCATCTGTGCAGACAATGCCACTACTTATAATATCAATGACAGAAGTAGTAGGGAATTCTATGACATGCATGGAATTCTTCAGCTTTGACAAAGTTCCCAAACTGCCACAGCTGCTGCTAGCGGCTTGTGTCATTTGCTATATTACCCCAATCAGTGTCATACTGGTATGTTATCTACAGATAAATGTGAAACTCAGAAAGTTATTGAAGGAGAGTGCTTCTGTGGATCGAAAACAACATTTTAACAAGGCATTTAAAGTAATCCTGACTGTATTAGTGGTGATGATGTTATGCTTCTCCCCTTACCATATAAATATCATCCAATTCATGATCCGGAAATTATTGTACAAGTCAACATGTCGGGAAGATATGGTTTTCAAGAGGACCCTCCAGATCACTGTGGCTCTCATGAATATAAACTGCTGTATAGATCCTATCATCTATTTCTTTGCTTTAAAAGGGTATAAAAGAAAGATTGTTAGCATATTTAAAAGGAATGTCTCAATTTCAACATTACCTCCAGAAAGAGAAAGCCTTGGTGGAACATTAGAAGTACTATGATAGAATTAAAAATTTCAGCCTAGTGTTCAGGGTGTGTGCATGTGTATTGTATGGTTCCTTCTTAGCATGGATTTATAATGCTGTTTGATGAAATGATTCTAATGCCACGTCCTAATGAAATCAGATGTGGGTGATAAATCCGTGTCTGATGTAGACTATTCAACAGTTAGTTAAACTGCTAAAACTTGGTTACACTTAGTCACATTTCAGAATTTTTCTATCCTAGCAGCATACAGTATGATGTTATTTATCCAGAGGCTATTGTACATAAGTCAGAGCATATAAGGAAAAGAAGAATACATTGGGGGATGTATCACAACTGATCCAAAGGATAAGTTGAGGAGTTATCCACAGCAACCAGCTTGATTGCTTTTTACATTTTGTGAAAGGCTTCTGAAATTTGAGAAAAATAAGCGGATAACTAATATGGGTAAATCAAGTCCTTACATACAACATTCAGAAGAAGCTACTGGAAGGTGTCCTGTACAGATCACACAGGATCCCAGAAAAATAAAATGAAGCCACCCTCACCTGGTGCCCAAAGGAGCCGCTCATCTTGGCCCAGGTAAAGTAGGTACACAGGTACACGACAAGTAGTATCACACTGTACTGTAGGAAGGAGATACTAGACACACACAGCAGTACAGGACATGTAGTATCACACTTTACTGTAGGGAGGAGATACTAGATACACACAGCAGTACAGGACATGTAGTAGCACCCTATACTGTAGGGAGGGGATACTAGAGACACACACAAGTACAGGACATGTAGTATCACCGTATACTGTAGGGAGGAGATACTAGATGCACACAGCAGTACAGGACATGTAGTATCACACTGTACTGTAGGGAGGGGATACTAGACACACAGCAGTACAGGACATGTAGTATCACATTGTACTGTAGAAAGGAGACACTAGACACACGCCCAGCAGTACAGGACATGTAGTATCACACTGTACTGTAGGAAGGAGACACTAGACACACGCCCAGCAGTACAGGACATGTAGTATCACACTTTACTGTAGGAAGGAGACACTAGACACACGCCCAGCAGTACAGGACATGTAGTATCACACTTTACTGTAGAGAGGAGATACCAGACACACACAGCAGTACAGGACATGTAGTATCACACTGTACTGTAGGGAGGAGATACTAGACACACAGCAGTACAGGACATGTAGTATCACACTCTACTGTAAAGAGGAGATACTAGACACACAGCAGTACAGGACATGTAGTATCACACTGCACTGTAGGGAGGAGATACTAGACACACAGCAGTACAGGACATGTAGTATCACACTGTACTGTAAAGAGGAGATACTAGACACACAGCAGTACAGGACATGTAGTATCACACTGTACTGTAAAGAGGAGATACTACAAAGAAATGAAAAATGCCCAAAGTAACTAGTCCTAAATGCACCAACAACTTCAAACACCACAAAAAAAGGAAAATCCAATGAAGGTTCAGAAAATGCAGGACAATCACAAGTAAATATTATCAAAAACCTTTATTTAGATAGTTCATATTTGATAAAATTCATTAAAAATGAAGGGAGTGAAGCAGAACCAAACAGATGGACAAACAAACAGTGAGGGGACATATAAATATACTTTATAGGATCATATATTGCACATGCATACAAAGTGCTAATGAAAGTATGTAAAATTGGCGAAATACAGACAGCCTCCACTAGATGGCACACATCATGATGTAAACAACAATCGATGAAAAGTAGATACTCAGGCAGAGCCCTGGGGAATAATAAAGATACTAGATAGGCATCACATACACAGTGAAATCACCCAAAAATATATTAGATAATTATAGACAATGGAGGATGCCTGTATTCCATGAAGTACGGCTCACCTACTCACCCTACACGCGTTTCGCCTCAGGCTTTTGGTTTCCTAACTATGGAGGCCAGCGGGGGGAGGGAGTAAAGGCTGGGTGTGCGGGAAGCGTGCCCCTGAGCTCTGCCCCCTCACAAGATTGTAACAGCGGCAGGGGACAAAGGGCAGACATACGAACATCATTATGATCCCATAAGCTGATGTCCAAACACGACCTGGGCATTGAGTCATCAATGAGCCCAGGTTGTGAAAGGGTTAAACTAAATGTAGATGAGCTGCAAATACATTGTTTATTATTTGCTCTACGACAAGACTTCACTTTGCAGATAGAATTTGTGCCTTCAATACATATGTTTATGAGCCACTGTCCGGTTGGAAATATAAGGTATTACACCATTTCTCAAATACTTGGTTGGGCCATAAGATTACATTTTCTTTATATGAAAACATGTAACCTGTCTTTTGTCATTTAATAGACAGTAATGTATTATCATACTCACTGAGCTAATGTGCTTCTGTAAGACACTGCTAACACCTTTGTACTACAGTGGTTTCCTCCTACTAAGGAACCAATAGTGACTAATACAACACATGCCATATGGGTTTCTACCATACGCATTTATGGTTTTAGCACACTACCCATCTTAGAAATGACAGCTAACAACATTTAGCAGTATCATTGCCTGGAACTGAGACTTATGTGCAGTACATCTACCAAAAGCTTGAAAGTCTGATGTTTTATGGTTCTTTTTTGACAGTCACTCACAGTTTTCCCTATCACACAAATGTCAGATCCATTGTATCCCTTAGCTGTAAATTCAAGAAGGCAGAGATTTCATAGTTCTTGCTTTAATGGCAAGTAAAATCTGAAATAATCCTGCCATCTTGTGGCAATTTAGAGAAATACACTGCCTTATTCTCCCATAAAGGCAGGGTTTCAGGTCCAGAGCTAAAGCAAATGAAGCTATGTTTTAAGGAGCTCCCTAAAATATGAGAGACCAAATAACCTGATATATATATATATATAGGCTAAAGGCTTCAATGTCCCCTATATAGCCATAGTGGTAGATGTCAAGTTGTAAACTCCAAGGTTCAAGAGTTGAGCAGGAGCAGAAAACATAAGCATATACCACCAATGCTGATAGTTTAACAGATGCTTAAATCCCTTAAATTCTATAGCTAGACAGGGCTACAGAGGTCTGTATCAGAAAAGCAGGGCTCCAAACCTAATATCCTAGCACTTTCTTTAAAGGGGTACTACATGAAAATGTTTTTCTTCAAATTAACTAGTGTGAGAAAGTGACAGAGATTTGTAATTTACTATTTTTCTTGTAATTTAATTTTTCTATTAAAAAATCTGCACGCACGGCCCACTGCTCAGATTTCGGGGTCCCCGTTCCCGCAAACGGGGGAACGGGGGGGGCAGTATTTGGACCCAGCAGAATCCCTTAGGCATGCCTTATCCTGTGGATATTGTGGATAGGGCAAAATTACCTATTTGAGGCATGCATTCTAACTGTGGACCTAAGCCACCGGTATTAGCCAAAGGTATTAAACATTGGTTTTCACGCCTTCTCTCCATTCAGAATACATGAATCCTCAGCCAAGTCAAACACGTTTTTAGAGGAGTTATGTTATGAGGCATAGCCAAGTGTTCAGCCAACAGCTATAATACGTGTATGACTAGCTTTTGATCAGTAAGTTAAGCTGCTAGGACCCATGGGGCACATGATATTTTTACATTTATTTTCAGTTGCTCACAGAAACACTTTTGTTTTTTATAATGCAAGAAGAGAACAAAAGGGAACAATGTATGTTAACTGGAAACCAATTTTTATCTGCACTTCCTCAAAGCCTGAGTCAGGTTTTCTGTTTTCAATCTATTTCCCTCAGGCCTCCTTCACTTACCACATCTCTGCTGCTGTTTTCCAATGAAGTATTTGGCAGGTGGTACAGGCGTTTAATTGCATGACTTTTCATTTTATTGAGTATTAATAACATATACACATACTTACATAGCTGATAAGGGTCGAAAAAAAGACTGGATTCCATGATGTTCTAACCCACACGTGTCAAACTGCGGCCCTCCAGCTGTTCCAAAACTACAATTCCCTTATATACAAAAGAAAGGTGGAAGCTACTGTAAATCTGTAAATGGGATGCTGCCCATGTCCTGATTACAGAACATATACAAAACAACAAAGAAGGACAATAAATGGCGCACCCACAATCATGTAATAATAAATACAATATCTTTATTTCAAAATATATGAAGAAAACAGCAAATGGACATACACTTAAAAACACCTAAAAACCCAATACGGGTAAACCATCACAGGGAGTACACATGACAATAAACATGTCCCTCCCACCGCAGCCCCAAAAACAGCAAATAACTAGCAGG
Source organism: Dendropsophus ebraccatus (assembly GCF_027789765.1). Taxonomy (NCBI): domain Eukaryota; kingdom Metazoa; phylum Chordata; class Amphibia; order Anura; family Hylidae; genus Dendropsophus; species Dendropsophus ebraccatus. The sequence goes on along the minus strand of NC_091458.1, from coordinate 90,806,141 downwards.
CCCTGTATGCCAACCAATCAGATGGATATCAAACCTGACTATTCCAAATATTCTCCTCCTAAAGTGCACGTGCTCACAAAAGATATGTCGATAAATAAATAAATAAACAATCACATGTCAAATATAAATAATCGATAAACCAATTCATAAACATATCCAAAAAAAGTGACAAAGTGCTAAATCGCCCTATCAATGGAAAGTCAAGGCTGAATCAATAATAATATAGTCACATATCACCAAGTTTTGCAATAGCTGGAGGGCCGCAGTTTGACACCCCTGTAAACCTTATTTGTTAATCCACCAATTGCATATTCATGAATCAGCCCAACAGAAATCAATGTACACTCAAATTGCCGATGAGTGCAAATCTGTGTGTGAATAAGGCCTATACCATGGGTCTCCAAACTGCGTCCCTCCAGCTGTTGCAGAACTACATTTCCCATCATGCCTGGACAGCTAAATCCAAAGCTTTAGCTGTCCAGGCATGATGGGAGTTTGGAGATCCATGGCCTATACAGTCCAACAGCAACGTAGAGGTAGTAATCTGTTCCAGCATAGTGGATGGACGCTAGACAGCTGACAATCCCAAATGAAGGCTTTTAAGGGCATGTACAGTTGAAAAGAGTCCAACAGAATCCAATGGTGACAATAATGTCAGTTTATTAAGATTTCCAAATAATTTTTTTACAGGGTCTTTATTAAAGGACAATTGTGGTGGGGGGAAAGCCCCCCCAAAGCAAATTTTTATACTTACCCTTACTTTAGAGACTGTCGCCGCTTGAAATTCATAAGTTGCAGGACCCGCTGCACGCTGATCACCATCTTCTGTTATTCACCATTTCCTGGTGCAGCTGCTCAAAACTCTCGCCCCTCTGTTCAGCAGCCCAGATGGCTTACAGCTTGCTCAGCCAATTAGAGTTGAGTAAGCTCTCAGTCATCTGGTGACACTAGTTAACCCCTTAACGACATCGGGCGTAAACTTACGCCCTCGCGCCCTGGTACTTGGCGCATCAGGGCGTAAATTTACGCCCGATGTTTCCCCGATCGCTGCGTGTTCACACACAGCGGTCGGGGAAGATGGCCTGCTATAAATCATAGCAGGCCATCTTAGCTTCACGGCACGGGGGGTGGTTAACACCCCCCGTGCTTACGATCGCCGCTATAGGCTGATCAATTCAGATCAGCCAATAGCGGCGATCGGAACCTTTCCGGGTCATCGGCGACCCGATGACCCGGAAAAAAATGGCGGTCGGTGCTGTCCGAGGACGGCACCGACCGCCATTACTGTAAAAAGTAATGGTGATCGCCGTGCCACCGGCCCGATCGCCGTGAACGGCCGGCCGGTACCGGCCGGCCATTCACGGCGATCGGGCCGGTGGCACGGCGATCAGAGTCCCACAATATAGTAAATACCTGCCCTGGACCCCTCAGCTAGGCAGCCGAGGGGTCCAGAGCAGGTATTTGTACATTACTCACCTGTCCCGGGCTCCTGATCGGCGTCTTCCGGGTTCGCGGCATCCTCGTCTTCGTTCGGGTCTTCGGCTTCTTCCGTGACGTCACGTTCGGCTTCTCTCGGCTATTTTCGGCTCCAGCGTCGGCTCTTTCCGTATTTTGCGCTCTGCTGCCCTCTAGCGGCTGATATGTGTAATACACTTATCAGCAGCTACAGGGATGTTCAGAATTTTTTTTTTTTTTTTTCAAATTTTTTTTTTTCTATTTTCCGCACCCTATCGCCGCTGAGTGTTGATCAGCATCGCACGAAAGTGCGCTGCTAATCAGCAACTCCTCCTTTTTGGCGTAGGGTGTTTTTTTTCTATATTCTACTGCCACGGTCTGCTTATAAGTGCCGCACATAACTGCGGCATTTATCAGCAACTCCTTTGTTGGCGTAGGTTTTTTTTTTATACTTACTGTAAAAAAACACGTAAAAAACACTACATTACACCACACTACATTGAATAAAGTTTGACACTACACCACTACATACCCCATATACTAATCCCCGTATAAAAATGGCCCCCTGGGTGTTTTCGGCGTCAGAGGGATACGTTATTATTACCTCCGACACCGAAACAGCCAGTGAGGATGAATGGGGGGATCCTTCTTTCCTCCATTCATCCTCATCATCCAGTGACGTGTCTGGGGGTAGCGTAGCGTACGCTGCCCCCCAGACACATCTTTTCCGCCAGTACCGTCCCAATAAGAGATGACGGTATGGAGTGAAATTCTACAAACTCTGTGAGAGTACCTTAGGGTACACTTACAGATTTCGGGTACGTGCACACTGCGGAATGGCGAAGGATAACCCTTCGTGCATTCCACAGCTGGCACCCGCCGGCGGACTGATGCAGGCGCGAGTCTCTACCCGTGTCATAGACTCCATTCTATGCACGGGCGGATTCCATCGTTTATCCAAAGAATGAACACGTTGGACGGAGAGCGGAATCCGCCCGTGCATAGAATGGAGTCTATGACACGTGTGGAGAAGCGCGCCTGCATCAGTCCGCCGGTGGGTGCCAGCTGTGGAATGCACGAAGGGTTATCTGTCGCGATTCCGCAGTGTGCACGTACCCTTAGAGTGTATGTAGGAAGAGACACCCGAATCCAGCCCCCAGATGTCCCCCCATCCTCGGAGTTAGTGGGAAGATCGTCCGGGAACTGATCTTCCCACTGCTGGATAAAGGTCACCACCTGTACGGGGATAACTTTTATACCAGCGCCCCCCTCCTCTGGTCTCTCGCTGCCCTGTAGCTTGCGGCACGATCCGAACATATCAGAAGCAGTAATAGCGCCCTAATATTTAGCAGCCATGGAGCGGACCCAGCGCTTCTGGATATGAAGGACCCCGTATCGCACCAGGACAACATTTTCCAGGTGACGTCCCCCACACTGGAGAAAGGGAGACCCCAGAAGAAGTGCAGAGTGTGGTGTAACAGGGGGATCAGGAAGGACACCATTTTCCAGTGTGCCACCTGTCCTGATCCCCCCGTCCTCTGCATACTGGATCGCTCCAAGGCGCACCACACGTCATTGGGGTTCTACATTATCTAAATTCTGTCCCTTATTCCTATTTCAGGGGTCACGTTGATCCAGGGATTATTCTGATCGCCATTATGGAGTCGGGAAGGAATTTTTCCCCTGTGATGAGGCTACTGTCGTCTGCCTCACGAGGGGTTTTTGCCTTCCTCTGGATCAACACAGGTTGAATTCGATGGACACCTGTCATTTTCAACCTTATAAACTAATAATTGGCCTAATACCCCCAAATAAATTAGAATTGTCCCTTTTCCCCAGCTAAATAGGTATGGCCGCCATTCCCATTAGAGGATGCCATGATGCAATTACAAAGCCTCTGTGCGGCCAGGACAGTAGAAACCCCCCACAAGTGACCCCATTCTGGAAACTACACCCCATAAGGAATCTAAGAAGGGGGGCAGCGGGGATATGGCCCCCTGGTGACGGCCACATTTGGGACGTGAAAATGAAAAAAATTGTATTTTTTATTTTCTCGGCACATGTTCTACGTAAGTGCCCGTCACCAGTGGGGTCCATATGCTCACTGCACCCCTTGTTAGATTCCTTATGGGGTGTAGTTTCCAGAATGGGGTCACTTGTCGGGGGTTTCTACTGTCCTGGCAGCACAGGAGCTTTGTAATTGCGACATGGCCTCCATCCTCCATTCCAGCCTCTAAATGGCGCTCTGTCCCTTTGGTGGCTTGCCCTGTGCCAATATGGCACATTATGTCCACATGTGGGGTATTTTCGTACTCAGGGGAAATTACCCTACACGTTTTGTGTTCATTTTCTTTTTTAACCCCTTGTGGAAATGGAAAAAAATCAAGGCTAGACCAACATTTAGTGTAATTTTTGTAAAATTTTTACTCTAAATCATTAATCTTGTCATGTTTTTTCATTTTCACAAGGGGTTAAAAGATAAAAAAAACATTTAATGTGTAGAGCAATTTCCCCTGAGTTTGGAAATACCCCACATGTGGACATAAAGCGCCATGCGGGTGCAGGGTAAGCCTCCGAAGGGAAGAAGCGCCATTTGGTTTTTGAAGGCTGGATTTGGATGGAATGGATTTCGAGGGGCCATGTTGCATTCAAAAGGCCCCTGTGTTGCCAAGACAGTTGAAACCCCCCACAAGTGACCCCATTATGGAAACTGCACCCCTCAAGGAATGTAACAAGGGGTGTAGTGAGCATATGGACCCCACGGGTGACGGACACAAATGTGGAACAATGTGGCGTGAAAATGAAGTATTACATTTTTTACACTATAATGTTGGTTTAGCCTTGAATATATCATTTTCACAAGGGGTTAAAAGAGGAGAAAAAAAACTAAATGTGTAGCGCAATTTCCCCCGAGTCCGTAAATACCCCACATGTGGACATAAAGCGCCATGCGGGTGCAGGGCAAGCCTCCGAAGGGAACGAGCACCATTTCGTTTTTGATGGCTGGATTTGGATGGAATGGATTTTGAGGGGCCATGTTGCATTCAAAAGGCCTCTGTGTTGCCAAGACAGTTGAAACCCCCCACAAGTGACCCCATTATGGAAACTACACCCCTCAGGGAATGTAACAAGGGGTGTAGTGAGCATATTGACCCCACTGGTGACGGGCACAAATGTGGAACAATGTGGCGTGAAAATGAAATATTACATTTTTTACACTATAATGTTGGTTTAGCCTTGAATTTATCATTTTCACAAGGGGTTAAAAGAGAAAAAAAACACACAATATGTGTAGAGCAATTTCCCCCGAGTCCGTAAATACCCCACATGTGGACATAAAGCGCCATGTGGGCGCAGAGCAAGCCTCCGAAGGGAAGGAGCGCCATTTGGATTTTGGAGGTTGGATTTGGCTAGAATGGATGATGAACGCCATGTCACATTTACAGAGCCCTCCTGCTGCCAAAACACTGGAAACCCCCCACAAGTGACCCCATTCTGGAAACTGCACCCCTCAAGGAATCTAACAAGGGGTGCAGTGAGGATATGGACCCCTTGATGACGGGCACATTTGTGCCATGAAAGTGAAAAAATGAAATTTTTCCCTTTCACGTCACATTGTTCCACATTTGTGCCCGTCACCAGTGGGGTCCATATGCTCACTGCACCCCTTGTTAGATTCCTTGAGGGGTGTAGTTTCCAGAATGGAATCACTTGTGGGGGGTTTCCAGTGTTTTGGCAGCACGAGGGCTCTGTAAATGCGACATGGCCCTTGAAATCCTTTTCAGTGAAATTCAGCTTCCAAAAGCCAATTGGCGCTCCTTCCCTTTGGAGGCTCGTCCTGCGCCCCCTTGGCACTCTATCGCCACATGTGGGGTATTTCTGTACTCGGGAGAAACTGCGCTACACATTTTTTGTCTTTTTTTGCCTCTTATCCCTTTAAGAAAATGAAAAATTGAAGGCTAGAACAACGTTTTAGTGTAAAAAATAAATTTTTCTTTTTTCACGCCATATTGTTCGGAAAATCTGTGAAGCACCTGTGGGGTCCAGATGCTCACCGCACCCCTTGTTACATTCCTTGAGGGGTGTAGTTTTCTAAATGGTGTCCCTTTAGGGGTGTTTTTTAGGTTTTGACACCCCAGAGCCTCTGCCAACCTGAAGTGGTACAGTCAAAAATGACCAAATATAACGGAGGCGTTGAAATTCACTAGGCGCTCCTTTATATCTGAGGCTTGTGGTTGCGTCAAATAGCGCAATAGGGCCACATATGGGGTATTTCTATAAACTGCAGAAACGGGGCAATAATTATTGGGGTGCATTTCTCTGGTAATAGGTTTATAATTATGAAAAATATTGGATTACAATAAAATCTCTGCACAGAAAATTAAAATTTTCAAATTCCTTACACACTTGGCTTTTATTTCTGTGACTCCCCTAAAGGGTTAAAACACTTTCTGGATATGCTTTTGCAGAGTTTGGGGGGTGCAGTTTCTGAAATGGGGTGCTTTGTGGGGCTTTCTAACATACAGGCCCCTCAAATACACTTTAAACCTGAACAGGTCCCTAAAAATATCTGATTTTGAAATTTTACTGAAAATTTGGAAATTTGCTGCTAATGTTTTAAGCTTCCTATCGTCTAAAAAAAATGAAAGATAGTTTAATAAATGCCGCCAACATAAAGTAGACATGTTGCTAATGCTATTTAATATATAATTTATGTGGTATAACCACTTTCTGTATACGCAAAGAAGTTTCAAAGTTGGAAAAATGCATTTTTTCACATTTTTTCACCTTATTTGGGTTTTTTTCATAAAGATTTGTTATGAGTATCGACTCCAATTTACCAGAAATGTAAAGTACAATATGTCACGAGAAAACAATCTCAGAATCAGCCGGATAGGTAAAAGCATCCCGAAGGTATTAATGACTAAAGTGACACTGGTCATATTCATAAAATTTGTCTCTGTCATTAAGGCCATTTCAGGCTCTGTCCTTAAGGGGTTAAGTTAGCCTCACTCTACAGATGATGTTGTCAACACAAGATGGGGGCAGCCGAGCATTCCATGGTCAGCAATGATCATGTAAGTATATTTTTTAATGCTTCTGGGGGTATGGGGCACAGGGAAGGGGGCTAGACCAGTAATTAAAGCACATTACAAGGTTATGTAACAAGCTAATGTTTTTACTTCTCTTGACTTTATAAAAAATAGGATAACTGGATGATCAAGAAATATACTTACTTGTCTAAATTATGTTATTTTCAAATTGTCTAACTTTAGAATAGTTTAAAAAATTCAGAAGACAGAATCCTTAAAGAGGAACGAAAATGTGAAAAAAAGGCTGCAGGAACATTACATACAAAATAGTGTAACACTGATTCTACATCCCAAACATGTACAGTACAGTGACCTTTTTTGGTCACACCGTTACTAACTACATGTTCTGCTTCTCAGTGCGGTTAGGCTGATTTCACTGGAAAATGCATGTGTCCAAAACCATAGCCACATGCATTCACCAGTGGCTTTGAAATGTTGCTGGGACTATTGGTGATTGCATGCTAGTTCATATTTTGCTCCCTTACTGCACCAACCACTCTCTGCTGTTTCATAGACAAGCAGCATATTTTCCTATAATTCCTAATGCTGCAACTGAGCATGCCTGACCAGCAAGCTGAAAGAAGTAAAATTCTTTTATTTTCTTTATAGTGTTATATACAAAAGCATAAAGTAGATATTCTTGTGAATGCCTGTCATAGCTGGTGTGGCATGCATGGATTTTCAATCATCCTCAATCTCATTTTCCAACTGATATTGGTTTCCCGATGTCCCTGGTTTGCAGAGACAGGGAGTAAAGTCTGAATGTTACACTTGCTGACAGGTCAAGATAATCCAGATATCTGTATATCAAAATAAGTTTGAAAACGTATTCCAGTGTATACCAATGGCACACCTGGAGTACAGCCATAGACGGAAAAAAATTACCTCATATACTACTAGTTTCCACCTCCCATAGGGAGACATCTAGTATGAGATCTGACATATACCCCTCTCACGGGTGGGTCCAGGGTTCCACAACTTAATCAGTATACCGAACCACAGGCACAGGGCCCGGGGTACAATACCCCTATATATAAACACCCCCCCCCCCCTTAAACATAAATTTTATTATATATATATATATATATATATATATATATATATATATATATATATACACACTCACACACACACACACACACATTTGCCTGTTTCTCCTGATGACACTGCTTTGGCAGTAAAACATGTAGAGGGGTGCCTGATCATAGTGATTTTAGACCAATAGCATTGCATCCAGTATATTACTAACAGGCTTGCTACTGCAGACCGAGCCTGATACAAGCTGTATTATACCCACTGGGGATAACTCATACTGGAAAAAGAAAAACACTGGATGCATTGTGGTTTTAACCATTTGCATCATATCATTTATTTTAAAAGAACTTATATAAAATGTTTTAAGGGGGGATTTGTGTTATATATATATATATATATATATATATATATCTGGGTATTGTACTCCGGGCTCAGTGCCTGTGGGTTTGTTATACTGATTAACATCTAATGGCATCATTAGAACCATTATGATACTTGTTTTTATTGTTTTTTGCTTGTATTTATTTCCCACAAAAGTCCTCTGCATGGTCACATACCTAAGAAATTCCATAATGGATTTATTAATGCACACTTACAACTGAATATATATATCACACACACACACATATATATATGGAAAATAACTGTGCAGGGACAATAGTGATATTCTAAGTAGTCTGAATAAATGTACAAACTTGACAGTCATCCACAGCTTACTGTGTTCTCAGGCTCAGTCACATGACCACTCTGCCTGTGTTTTCTTTACTTCCTGTGATGTCCTGTTCTCTTTCTGTTTCTGTTCCTGCCAGTGAGGGAACAGTGAGTCATCAGGTGGGCGGGGTTATGCCTCCACATTTATTTAGCCACACCCCTAACATCTGAGCCCAGAAGAAACTGCAGCAGTAAGGACAGCATGATAGACTACAATCTCTGTACAGCACTGCAGCATAGGTTGGAGCTATAAACAGTAAATAAAGGATCTATGGGGGTGATTTATCAAAACTTGTGCAGAGGAACAGGGAAGCAGTTGTCCATAGCAACCAGTCAGATTCTAGGTTTAATTTTTCAAAGCCTTTTTAAAAATGAAAGAAGCAATCTGATTGGTTGCTATGGGTAACTGCTTCCCTGCACAGGATTTGCTAAATCTTCCCCTATATTGTTACTATTGTAGTGTAAAGATGTAAAGTGTTAGGTCAGTGCTGCTGCTATGTGTAATATAAGGAGGGGAGAGAGGCTGCTGCTGTGTGTAATATGGAGAGAAGAGAGGCTGCTGCTGTGTGTAATATGGAGAGGAGAGAGGCTGCTGCTGTGTGTAATATGGAGAGGAGAGAGGCTGCTGCTGTGTGGAATATGGAGAGGAGAGAGGCTGCTGCTGTGTGGAATATGGAGAGGAGAGAGGCTGCTGCTGTGTGGAATATGGAGAGGAGAGAGGCTGCTGCTGTGTGGAATATGGAGAAGAGAGAGGCTGCTGCTGTGTGTAATATGGAGAGGAGAGAGGCTGCTGTGTAATATGGAGAGTAGAGAGGCTGCTGTGATATATGGAGAGGAGAGATGCTGCTGTGTGTAATATGGAGAGGAGAGAGGCTGCTGCTGTGTGTAATATGGAGAGGAGAGAGGCCGCTGTGTGTAATATGGAGAGGAGAGAGGCTGCTGTGTAATATGGAGGAGAGAAGCTGCTCCTGTGTGTAATATGGAGAGGGGAGTGACTGCTGTGTGTAATATGGAGAGGAGAGAGGCTGCTGCTGTGTGTAATATGGAGAGGAGAGAGGCTGCTGTGTAATATGGAGAGGAGAGAGGCTGCTGTGTAATATGGAGAGGAGAGAGGCTGCTGTGATATATGGAGAGGAGAGATGCTGCTGTGTGTAATATGGAGAGGAGAGAGGCTGCTGCTGTGTAATATGGAGAGGAGAGAGGCTGCTGCTGTGTAATATGGAGAGGAGAGAGGCTGCTGTGTAATATGGAGAGGAGAGATGCTGCTGTGATATATGGAGAGGAGAGAGGCTGCTGCTGTGTAATATGGAGAGGAGAGATGCTGCTGTGTGTAATATGGAGAGGAGAGATGCTGCTGTGTGTAATATGGAGAGGAGAGAGGCTGCTGCTGTGTAATATGGAGAGGAGAGAGGCTGCTGTGTAATATGGAGAGGAGAGATGCTGCTGTGTGTAATATGGAGAGGAGAGATGCTGCTGTGTGTAATATGGAGAGGAGAGATGCTTTTTCACCTCATGTCAGTCACCACTCTATCTATTTCTTGCTGAGGTAACAGAATCCTGCCTCATTAAGACCCTCCCCACCTGTAGGATGGCTACTGTAGTGTATATGTAATCCAGGACTACAACTCCTAACATGTACATGTGTGCTGGGGTTTGTAGTCCCACAACAGATAAAAGTGTGAAAAACTAGTTGATTTGATAACATAAATAATTGGCAGACACTGAGCCACCATGCTGCTCAAAGGACACTTGTAGTAATACAGACATTTCCTGCCTATAGGTAGAGAGGAGTGGGCGGAGCTACAGGCTTGCAGAGCTGTGATGTCACTGTTGACCCCTGTGACCTGGAAGTTCTTTATGTAAGCAAACACAAATCCAAAACGCCGCAACAGAGTAGAATGCTCAGGGACACAGGGGAAAAAAGGTTTGAAAAAAACCCTAAGGGAAAGGGACAGATTACAAATTATTCACATTTCCAATAAGAAAAAATGTTGGACAACCTCTTTAAGGTTTCTAGCATTCAAGGTTTATTCTGATAGATCCATACTGACCAAAAGGATGTCCTAATATTATCAATATCTGCAATACATTTTATGTTTCATATAATACAGTTCTGCACTGATATTACAATGTTTTTTAAGAATTCATTTCATTTCAGTTCACTAGATGTATCAGAGATATGTCACACAGGATACATGGAACAAATTTAACTACATGTAATTTCTCATGTTCCTGTGAATTCTGACATGCATTTTTTATTTTGAAATCCTTACTTATTTTTTAGAAACACAGAATATTGTAAACAATTGACATTTAATATTAATAAAGGAGAATTCCAGCGAAAATATTTATTAAAGTAGATTGTATTGCCCCCAAAAGTTATACAAATCACCAATATACACTTGGCTGCTGGAGAGGATGATGGCAGGGGGACACTGAGGGACACAGGGCACTGGAGGGACACTGATCATCCCCCTGCCATCATCCTCTCCAGAAGCCACACCCCTGGGAGTCACCATTTTATCACTATTTTATCCAGGAAGTGACATCCCCATGTTATCCAGGAAGTGACATCCCCATGTTATCCAGGAAGTGACATCACCATGTTATCCAGGAAGTGACATCACCATGTTATCCAGGTAGTGACATCCCCATGTTATCCAGGAAGTGTCATCACCATGTTATCCAGGAAGTGACATCACCATGTTATCCAGGAAGTGACATCCCCATGTTATCCAGGAAGTGACATCCCCATGTTATCCAGGAAGTGTCATCACCATGTTATCCAGGTAGTGACATCCCCATGTTATCCAGGAAGTGTCATCACCATGTTATCCAGGAAGTGACATCACCATGTTATCCAGGAAGTGAAGCCTTGATGCAGTAGTAAGTGCAGGGAAAAAAGCACTTAATAAGCATTTCCCATAATAAATGTATATTGGTGATTTGTATAACTCTTGGGGAGCAATACAATACCTTAATAAAATTTTTCCCCGGACTACTTCTTTTATATTAAATGTCAATTATTTACACAATTCTGTGTATCTAAAAAAAAGTAAGGATTGCAAAAAAAAAAAAAAAAAAAAATGCATGTCAGAATTCAAAGGAAGAAGAAAAATTATATGAAGTTTACATTTGTTAACAAAAAATGTAATTGTCAGCTCACCGACCAAGAACTCTCTGGTGCCCCGGATTCACATCTGGCAAATGCGTGGTACTGCAGCTCGGAAAAGGAAACGATAATCCAGCACTTGATGCAGAGAGATTCTTTTTATTTTTCAAAGCCAAATATACAGACAACACCTAAGTGCAGTGACCCCACAGGACGCGTTTCAAGCGCATGCGCGCTCTTGATCACCTGGTGATCAAGAGCGCGCATGCGCTTGAAACGCGTCCTGTGGGGTCACTGCACTTAGGTGTTGTCTGTATATTTGGCTTTGAAAAATAAAAAGAATCTCTCTGCATCAAGTGCTGGATTATCGTTTCCTTTTCCGAGTTTACATTTGTTCCATGTTTGGAACAAATGTACAGTATTTGCCTAACTCTAAACTGTGTATGTGAATTATATACGCTGATTTTATTCATTGTATACTAGCTTGCTGTGTATAAGAAACCCCCACACAGGGGTGTGTGTTCACTGCTTGAAAAAAGCTCATATGGATTGAGCTGAAACATCACACTGTTTGCATGGGTTAATAAACCACAATTTTTTCAATTCATTCTAGGAGTGCTATAGTTTATCTGGACTAAACTTTAAACTGTGCTAGAATGTTAGCTGAATTATCTATACATGACACTGAATCACAAAGCATATTATCAGGAACTTGTATTTGATATAAGGCTAATCATATTTTAATGAGATCCCAAAATATATCCAGTTTATTAAGGATCCATTGATAGATACAACAGATGTATTTTTGTTTTCTATTGATCCTACTCTCCTACTACAAGTTCCTTTCATTAATACTGTACTGACATTCTACTAAAATACAACACTTCAACTGTCACATAAGCTCACATTGAAAAAAGTGGGTCATTGACCCCATGAAGCAGTATTGGCTTATTGGACTAAATAAGGTTCAAGAGGGAAGAGTTTTCATAAAAAACTGAACGTAAGAACAAGGTGACATAATCTGAGGTTAGCTGGGTGAAAAATCAGAAGAAACATGAAAATATATTCCTTTACTGAAAGAGTAGTAGATGCTTGGAACAAACTTCAAGCACATGTTATAGGTAAATCTACAATAACTTAATATAAACATGCCTGGGAAAAACATATATCTATCATAAGATAAGAGGAGAAATAATATAAGGGTGGACTAGATGGACCCAGTGGTCTTTTTCTGCCAACAATTTTCCACTGCAAATGACATGAAAGTAAAGAATGATTTTGAAATAAAGAAAACTGCACTGGAAAAAAATATAAATAATTATTTTTATTAGCAATTTTAGCATTTTACAGAAATGATCATGTGTTAATCCCCATATTCACATGGCCACAGAGCCCATGAGCTGAGAAGAAGCTTAAGAGCATATAAACATCTTTTTACCAGAACAGCTAATTGCCAAATTCTACACAAATTTACACAGTAAATAGCACAGTGTTGGAAGGTAGATCTAACGGTAATGTAATGAAATAGCATAAAAGTGGTGAAGAAAAACTGGGGTGTCACTGTCCTGTATGGTGATCTGCAATGCTTATTTAATGTATGTGAAACATTTGTGATGTTTAGCCAGAGTTATTGTGTATAACACATACACACATTAATAAGGTCAATGAAAATCCACTAATTGCCATACTACATCAAACTAATAGCTAATGTACTATACATGGATTGTTAATTTTTTTTTTTTTTTTTTTGCAAGACTGGAGCGTACACAATGCCTAGAAAAATGTATTATTGCAATGGCTTATTACCACAAACTATCTAGGCTTCTAGTGCACCTACTGGGAGTATATTTATGCAGAAGCAATTTGTTCTCTGCACATCTTCAACCAATGTGTGTGTGTATATATATATATATATATATATATATATATATATATATATATATATATTATATGTGTGTGTGTGTGTGTGTGTGTGTGTGTGTATATAAAGGAGAAAAAATTCTGTTTTTAGTAAGGAAGCTTAAATCACTGTACTGTTTTCCTCCCCTGTGTAACTGCTATGTATTCCTGGCTTTTGCCATGTAACAGTACAGACAAATTCCCACAATCCTCCTTGCTTGCAGGTACAGAGAAGACTAATAGACAGTACTTCATGGAGTTTGCACACACCAAAAGTCTGACACACCAAAAGCAGCAGGTTATCGAAACAATGAAGGCACATGGGGATTAGTAGCTTTATATCTCTCACACTACATTTTTAGCAATGCTTGTATGTTTGAATATGCATATGTTTTAAATTTTACATAATGCATTAGTTTAGACCTATTTTTCTTAATGGGCCAACCCATTTAAGCAGATTTCACCAGTGTATTACCAATATTAGTCGTTCTGGCATGGTGCCAGTGTTGGGTAAGGCTCCGTTCACACAGAGCAAAACTGGTGGAGTTCTGCGCCGGAATTCTCTGCCAGCCTCCCTGTCATAATGACAGTCCATGGGAGGCTCGCACACCGTGTCTTTCCACGCTGAAGAATGGACATGAGAGGAGGTGCGCAAGCCTCCCATAGACTATCATTATGACAGGGAGGCTGGCGGAATTCCACCAGTTTTGCTCTGTGTGTGGAGGAAGGAAGGGAAGGGAAGGGAAGGGAAGGGAAGGGAAGGGAAGGGAAGGGAAGGAAGGAAGGAAGGAAGGAAGGAAGGAAGGAAAGGAAGGAAGGATAAAAAAATATTTATTTTATTTTGCTTTTATTTTACTGTGTGTGTACCTAGCCTATATGTACAATACATTTCCTGTACTACTTTGCATATCATTCCAGGCAGCAGGTCACTATTACAGCAAAACAATAGATTGCTATGCAATATTGCATTAGATCCTTGCTGGATGCTAGCCATAAAATGAACATGCATTCATGTGACCACATCTGTGGATAAAAACAACACAAGATGTCTTGTGCCCCAAACTAAAGGAGATAACCAACAATACTGTATGGTGATCTAGAACTGCAGTGCATATTATCTCAGCCTCCACATAGTGACTGCACAGGTGTCCCGCCTGTCACTGATTGGCTGAGCAGGCATTTCTGAGCCAAGTCATTTTGTTCCAGGAACGGTAGCTACAGGAGGCCAGGGGGAGTGCAGACATTGCAGGGGCATGGGGATAGGCAAGTATCACTTCTTTGTTTTGTTATTATTAATATTATTAAAGGGGTGCTCCAGCGTGGGGGAACTTTTTGGGGGGTTCCAGCGCCGGGTCCCGCATCACTGCGCTGTGGTGCCCGGCCGCTTCCGGGTGTCTGACGTGGGCCCTAGACGTGACGTCTCAGGTCCGCTCAACCACTCAGTGAAGGAGGCGGGATCCGTTTGAAGTCCGCTCGGATCCCGCCTCCTTCACTGAGTGGCCATGAGACGTAGCGTCTCGGGTGGCGTCAGACACCCGGAAGCGGCCGGGAACCGGAGCGCCGTGATGCGGGACCCGCCGCTGGAACCGGGGAGGCAAGTGGACGTCTTTTATTTCAGCCACCTCCTCCCCGGTCCCCAAAAAAAAGTGCCCTCACGCTGGAGCACCCCTTTAATCCCAGTTGTCCGCCATAAGTACATAGTAGGGTCTAAGATGGAGTTTTGATGGCAGCCCTTAGTTATTGTAGCTTTGAGGTGTATTTTTGCAATCCGCATTTCTAAATAAAGCAAGCATTTGGAAGCACTTCCATTTGGAAGCACTTACTATTTAGCCACATATTAAAAAATAGATGGCCACTTCAAGACACATACCAGAGATAATGATACCTAAACAATTCATAATTACAGCTATTGTATTAAAAAGTCTGAAGAATAACTGTAAACTCTCATTTTACAATGTACAGTGTGTTTAAATTTATATAGTCATTGCTCTCTTCATTACAGTCACCATTTCTATTTCTCCTTCCATCAATATATACCTTGTTGAGAAAGGTCTTTGGACCGAAACTTGGTTGCATGGCATACTAAATCTTATTCAAGATACGAATGGGGTCTATGCTAATCTTCTGATCTTCTTGTGCCGAATGGAAGCACAATTGTATGCATACAGTATTTATTGAAACCTATCACCTTTCTGTTAAAGAGGTTCTCCACTTAGGAAAGATTTAACCCCCACCCATAATCTAAGCTTGTTTGTAATAGGTTTCTATTACACGAATTGGTCCGTTTGTCACTTCCTGGTCCACTCTGTCTTGGCTCTTCTGTCCTCCCCCTCCCTTCTGAGACCAAAGCCACATGATCTCTGTCTCTTCTGTTGCCAAGCAAGCTGTAAAGGCAAGCTTAAAAGGATTATTCTGACAGATTTTTGAGGCCAAAGCCTAGAATGGATTTGAAAAGAGGAGAAATCTCAGTCTTTCCTTTATGACCTGTTTTCTGCTTATAGTCTTTTCCTGGCTTTGGCTTAAAAAATCAGTCAAATAATTCTGTGTGTGTAATAGGGCCTTTACACCTCAACTGTAACCCTGTCCACCAACATCACACCAATCAGTGAGCACTTGGCCATGAGACGGGAAAACCACAGAACAGTGAGAGCCTCCTGAGCAATATTGGGGAAAGGAGAAACAGTTGTTTTACATCTCTCTTTCTAATCTATGTAAATAGATGGCTGGATAGCTGTTTTGTTTACAGTGTAAAGCAGTAGCAGAATGAGACAGTGATGGGCAGATACTACAAGATGAGGTGGATACTTGGCAGTTGGCTCTGAGGTGCAATGCATGTTGGGAAGTGTACTTTCCCCACCGTCACCAAAATTCTTAGAATATAGACTGACTTTTAAAGAAACTTGTAACTCAAGTTACAAGGAGCAGTGGCAGCTAGAAAGACAGGAGATGGCACTCAAAATACTCAGGGGGACTTCATTAGTAAGGTTTAGGAGCATTTAATTAAATCTCTTGAGCTATGTTCCCACTATGTATAAGCAACGGACATTATTTGGCACTCAAAACAACGACTATTGCAATAAATGAAAATTGTATTGAAGTCTATCGACAACAGCTGGAAATAAATGACATGAACATTACTTTGACTGAGGTAGTCAAACAACAGCCGTTGTTCAATACATTGTGTGAAACAGCAGACGTTGTTTACAATGACCTAAATGCAAATCATTGCAATATGAAAAGAACGGCCGTTGTTTTAATTAAAAACAATGACTGCTTTTTTTCATAAAAAGTATGGTGTGTGAACAGAGCTTTAACCCCTTAGCGTCCCATGACGTACCTGGTACGTCATGGTGGCGCAGGGGAAGTTCAGAGAGGGGTCCCGCCGGGACCCCGCTCTGAACGGCGCCGCTCCCGGCTGCTATCTGTAGCCGGGGAGTGCCTCTATTAAGCATTTCAATACATTAAGCATTTCAATACAGCTGTAAAAAAAAATGTAAAAAAAAAAAAAGAAGTGTTTTTATTAATAAAAAAATCCCCTCCCCTATTAAAAGTCCAAATCACACCCCTTTTCCCATTTTATAAATATAAATAAATAAACAAACATGTTTGGTATTTCCGCGTGCGTAATCACCCGATCTATTAAATTATCACATTCCTGATATCGCACGGTAAACGGCGTCAGCGCAAAAACATTCCAAAGTGCAAAATTGTGCATTTTTGGTCACATCAAATCCAGAAAAATGTAATAAAAAGTGATCAATAAGTCGAATATGCGCAATAGAGGTACCGATTGAAAGTACACATCATGGCGCAAAAAATTACACCTCACACAGCCCCATAGACCAAAGGATAAAAGCGCTATAAGCATGGGAATACAGCGATTTTAAGGAACATATATCTGTGAATTTTTTAAAAGCCATCAAATAAAATAAACGTTATACATGTTACATATCGTTGTAATCGTACTGATGTGTGGAACATGCATAACTAGTCAGTTTTACCATAGGGCGAACGGTGTAAATGCAAAACTCCCCGAAATCAAAACAAATTCCTTTTTTTTTTTAATTTGAAAGCGCAAATGATTTTTTTCTGGTTTTGCAGCATATTTTATGGGAAAATTAAGTCTGTCATTGCAAAGAACAATTGGTGTCGCAAAAAAATAAGGGCTCATGTGGGTCTCTAGGTGAAAAAATGCAACTGCTATGGCCTTTTAAACATAAAGTGGAAAAAGCAAAAGTGCAAAAATGAAAATTGGCTTTGACCTTAAGGGGTTAAAGGGGTATTCCTCACAAGAGCTAAAAAATAAAATGCTCCGAAAATTAAAGCGTAACTGTCATTTCAGGGCCATTTTTCTGAAAACATTAAATATCAACAGTACAAGCTATTTTAAGAAACTCTGTAATAGGTTTTATGTACTAAAAGAGTTTCCTTCTGTACTGAAAAAGCAATCTCCCAGCCTCCCCCCTCACATCAAATGAAGCAGGATTTCTGTCTCCATTATGTGGCTATGGAGAGGGGAGGGGCTGTTAGGAGTGACTGAGCACAGAGCAGTCCTGCAAAGCACAACACCCTGCAATCTTCTCTCAGTAAGTTCATAGATAAGCACTGACCTTTCTGACACCTGAATCCTGCGGTTTAGGTGCCCAAAGAGTCTACAAACAGCTGACCTCCATGTCACCTCTTCCTGCTCCCTCATCTCCCTCGGCCCCTCCCCCCTTCATAGGCTTACAATGGAGAGAGCAGAACCCGTCTTCACTGGCTTCTCTGTAATGAAGACGTGTTTGCCTGATAATGCACAGATAAGAAGTCAGGGGGAGGCTGGGAGATTGCTTCTTGAGTACAGAAGGAGGCTTTTTTGGCTGATGAAACCTATTAAGAGTTTCTTAAAATCGCTTATACTACTGATTTCTGCAATAAAAAAAAAAACATGACAGTTACGCTTTAACTTACTTACCAAGTTTCCCTAAGTATTTTGAATAGTCTCCCATCTTTCTAGCTGCAGCCGTTCCAGAGTTAGAAGTTTTTCTAAAAGCTGGGTCATATCCAAGATGGCGCCGACCAGGAAACTACATTGGTCCATTTGCAAGCCTGCTCCCTTAGTTTTCTTTCTTGCCCACTATGATCACTGTTATTACTAAGTTGCACAGTAAACACAGAGCTGTGTTCACTGTGGAACTAAAAGAGAGCATCACTGACAGAGCAGATGGGGTGACATCAGGGTCAATTACTGAACAGTCTCCCTTTTGCTGTTTTGTCATGATTTGTGCTAATCATCGCAGGGAGACAACAGAGCACAGAGAGTATGTCTGTTTTGAGTATTATATTCTGCCACTGCCTATCCCCTTTGGATGGTGGTAGAGATGAGCGAACCGGCCGAGGTTCGGGTTCGTATGAACCTGAACTCCCGGCTTGATTCCCGCTGTCTGCCCACTCCGTGGAGAGGGTGGATACAGTCTGAGGACCGCCTGGAAAACTGGGATACAGCCTATGGCTATATCCCAGTGATCCAGGTGGTCCTCAGGCTGTATCCACCCTCTCCACGGAGCAGGCAGACAGCGGCAATCAGAAGCCGAGAGTTCAGGTTCATACGTACCCGAACCTCATAGTCCAGAGGGGGTAAATACAGCTAAATAGCAACAAAACAGAGCAAAAGCAGAGAAAAAGTGGATTTTAGAAAGATATAACGCTATGGGTGGACTATTACTTAATGCAAAAATAATTTGTGGGGAAATACCACTTCAATGTACAAGGTTTAATTTGCTTCAAGGCAGGAGTGCACAGATATTCTCGGATAAATACATTTATATGTTGCCATTTTATAGTGGGGGGAATCTAACAAAAAGTATAATAAAAGAAAACCCAAGCCAAGATTTAAAAATGGATTAAAAAAATAAAAAACATGTCAAATTCTGTCAAATTTACAGACACATTTTAATGGGAAAAAAAAAACAAAATCATGAAACAGCTTAAAGAAAAATCCTTCATGCATAACCTGTGCTGAATCATTTGCATGAGACTCCTGAAATAAGTCTATTTTTGGCTGCCATCAGTGGCTCACGCTGAGAAGAACAGTATGGGCAGAAGCAGAAGTTGTTATCAATGTATTTCACATTTAAGGAAGACTTTCAGAAAACAGGATATAATATTGCTCTGTTAGCAACACATTGTAAATACATTTAATTTACAGATGTAGCCTTTAAAAAGGAATGTACCACCAAAATAATTTTTCTTTACTTATAAAACCAGATACTGATAGATATTCTTATATGTTTTTAATTTTCTCATTGTACAATTGTTATTTTAATATCTGTACCTGATTATGGGACCAGCTGCCTTGCTTGAGCTACTGTTAAAAAAACTCAGACTTATGGTCTCCATGGATGATAGCTTCTTTGAACAGGTATTTACATAGCGATATGAACAGAAAATTGATTTAGAAAAAAGATATAACACCATAGGTACACTTTAACATTAAAAATCTTGATTTAAACAATATTTCATTTTCAAATAACACATTACCTATAAACTGATTGTTTCCTGTGTAGTCTAAAGGGAGTGTACAATAGGGTTCCTAACCCTGATTCAGTAGAAGACACTTACAATCTACTGCCAAGATATAAGCGCTATAAATGGTATGCAAATCAGGGGATTAGCGTTCCCCTGAGCTGCAAAACTAATGGCCGTAAGCTTGCTAGTTTTTGCACACAGGGGTTATGTATCATTAGCACGATTTTTTCCCCACTGGCACACTTTTCACGTGCTGTACAACAAACTCCAGTCCATGCGCAAACATTTTCAATAGGAGCTAGGCCTTGATAAATATTGCACAATTCTTGTGCCTTTTTTTGCTAAAAAAAATAAAAAAAAAGCCACCGCAAACCGCTCAAAAATAGCTTAAACCGCTTGATAAATGCTGCAATAAATATGTGTCAAGGACAAAAACAACCTTTTTGCCAAAATAATGGCGCAAAGAGAATGAAACCTATGTCCCACAGTCTTTAGATTGAACGCCAGATGCTGGTACTTTTAGCGCAACCATGCAAATCTCATACAAGAGCTTGTGAAGTTACAAGCAGTACATTCGTGTTGATCAATTATGTCTTCTTTTAGCTGTTTGCCCACAGCAAATCATTACTAGAGGTAGATAGAATTCTGCCTGCAAGTGCGTCCTCATTCTAGCTTCTGCCTGTTAATTGTCTGAAGACTGTAGTGTGCTGAATCAGAGTAAGAAGCCATGTTTTAAACTGCCTTTTCAGGCCTAAGAAAGCACAACAGTGCTTAAAACAGACATAGACCAGAAACATTTTACCTCTCGCTGCCAGACCACTTTAGAATTTCTTCCTAATGAATATCAACTAAGCCTATTTGCTAATGAACAGCTCATTACACTCACCACTTCCTTTCACAACCTGACATTCTTTTAGGATTGCTTTGGGGAGGTCTTGGCCTCTGTATTATGGTAGATTCATATTGCTATCCTGTCATTTCTCTCCTTCAGTACTAAAGCTCAACTATACAGGGTGCTGAACAGTTGTTTGGTAGGGAAGCAGAGTTTGGAATCCCGTCCAACTATTAATAGAATAACCTGGGATAGGCTTTGAATGGTTTTATCCTGAACAACCCCTTTAGGCAACAACAAATCCAGACAGAAACGTACAACTTGTTGCTTAATAACTCTTTGTTGCCAAAAATAGCAGACAATGTACAGTTCATTCACGAACGAAAAGACAAGCACATCTCCACAGTGTTCAGGACAATTCGGTTCCAGTCTTCAGGCTTTAGCCAGAGTGCTCCCCCGGAAGCACAGTTGATAGGAGACTCTCACTTGCCAGGGAACAAGATTGTGACGTCATACACCGCTACATTTCGGGGTTCTCCTCTTTTTCAGGCTTGAAAAAGTGGAGGACCCCGAAACGTATTGGTGTCTGTTGTCACAATCTTGTTCCCTGGAGTTATTAAGCAACAAGATGTATGTATCGGTCTGGATTTGGATTTACTTTGGAAGTGCCGGGCGGGACACAGTGGTGCTCGGGGCATGAGGGACACGCCCCAAATGCTCTAAAGCCCATGATTTGCATAAGAACAATTAGGCTATTACTCGGCAATGCGAGGGAGCTGGACAAGTTTCAGAACGGTGATGTGCAGCTTAGGTAATCAGCCTTTGGGCATATCAGCAGGTTCTCTGGTCAGAACCAGCTAATAGTGCAGCTTTAACCATTGTACAATTTTTTCTCTTGATCCTGGACCAACTAAGAGAGAAGTCTGACTGCCCCATCCTCACTTCTGCCCATCAGATGGTAACAGAAAATCACACATAGTTGTATTATGAGCCGAGATGTTGTAATTCTTTCCAACCTGTGACTGTTTCCACCTTATATTCTCTATTTAACACCCGTCTGATTCAAAATTATGCTTCATGAATCAAAGAAAGTGAGATTGAATTTTACCACGTGCCTGCCTTGTTGGCACCACTGTTGTACTACCATCTCTAAAAGCAGTCATCAGATGATGCAGGCTGTGATGTTATCAAAATTTGACATCATACTTAATGCTCAGTAAAATTCTGTATTCCTTTTTATCCACCGCACCATTTTGTTTCTAAAGGTAAAGGAGGGGTTATTTGCATACTTGGTGTCCACTTTGGCTCTTTAACCCCTTAGCGACCCATGAAGTACCTGGTAAGTCATGGTGCTGCGGGGGGAGTTCAGAGAGGGCTGTGATCTGCGTTGTGTCCCGTTGCCGCGCTGGCTAATTAAGCACTTTAATGTAGCTGTCAAACCTGACAGCTGCATTGAAGGGCTTTATACTTGATATCCCTGGTGTCTAGTGGGTCGGAGCTCCCCCCCCCCACCCAGAGATCCGTTCTTCTGCCCGTGCCGGGCCTCAGCGTCGCAATGACGCTGATCCCGGCTCGGCAATAGAGTGCTGTGGCCTGCATCAGGCCAAGGCAATCTATTACCGATCAAATGGATCTTTGCTGTGTATATACATAGCATTGATCTCTATGAGAGATCAGTGCTGTGTATATACAAGTCCCCCAGGGGGACTTCTAGTTTTAAGGGGGGGAGGAAGTGTTTTTATTAATTAAAAATCCTGTCCCCCCTCTGCCGGCGCGGCAGACGGGACACAACGCAGATCACAGCCCTCTCTGAACTCCCCCCGCAGCACCATGACTTACCAGGTACTTCATGGGTCGCTAAGGGGTTTAAGAGCCAAAGTGGACACCAAGTATGCAAATAACCCCTCCTTTACCTTTAGAAACAAAATGGTGCGGTGGATAAAAAGGAATACAGAATTTTACTGAGCATTAAGTATGATGTCAAATTTTGATAACATCACAGCCTTGATCCACATCACCCCCCTTTTCCCATTTTATAAATATAAATTAATAAATAAACATATTTGGTATCGCCACGCACTATTTAATTAATCACATTCCTGATCTCGCACAGTAAACGGCGTCAGCGCAGAAAAATCTCAGAGTGCAAAATTGCACATTTTTGGTCACATCAAATCTAGAAAAAATGTAATAAAAAGTGATCAAAAAGGCGTATATGCGCAATCTAGGTACCGATAGAAAGAACACATCATGGCACAAAAAATGACACCTCACACAGACCCATAGACCAAAGGATAAAAGCGTTATAAGCATGGTAATAGAGCGATTTTAAGAAACATATATTTGTTAACAATGGTTTGAACTTTTTAAAAGCCATCACATAAAATAAAAGTTATACTGTACATGTTACATATCGTTGTAATCGTAACGTGAGGAACATGCATAATAAGTCATCAGTTTTACCATAGGGCGAACGGCGTTAATGCAAAACTCCCCGGTTTTGCTGCATATTTTATGGAAAAATAATGCCTGTCATTGCAAAGTACAATTGGTTTCGCAAAAAATAAGTGCTCATATAAGTCTCTAGGTGAAAAAATGCAAGTGCTATGGACTTTTAAACAAAGTGGAAAAAGCAAAAGCGCAAAAACGAAAATTGGCTTTGACCTTAAGGGGTTAATTTCAATGATTAGGCGATAAACCAATGGGCCTTACCAATCGAAAATACAAGCTTTCTCAGTATATCTGTATGGCATGATGGCATTAAAATGGAAGTCACTAACTAGAAGTTGTGAAAAATACAATTATTAATCTGACATTTGAGAAAATACTAAACTGCCTTAAATATGGCAACCCTGGCCCTTGTTTGGCCCTTCTGGGTCTCAACCACCTTACCAAGTAATAGAATGGGGAATGGGCTTTTTTCTTTGTTATTCATATTTTAATAGGGATCTCTTTGCTTCCATGCTGCAACCTGTGTACTCTTCTGTGATATTGATGTTCTTAGTTCTATTTGTTCTCTTTTATTGCAAATTTTCTATAAAACCCAAGCATGGAGTAATGTAGTAGCACTTTGTGGTACCTTTTTCTTTTCAATAATTCTTTAAAGAGTTCAATTAAAACCCCCTGAAACTAAACAAAAGAAAAAAGTATACAAGTCTGCTGCAAGTTCCCATTTAAAAAAAAAAAAAAAAGCTTTTTACATATACAGATACATATCCTGAAGCTTTCTACTATAATCTAAAGTGAATGTGATTGTAGATTCCAAAGAAGTTAGTCATCTTTATTTTTGTTTTTAAACTAATCATGAATATAAAATAAAGCAATCTGAAACAATAAAACATATCTTAAATAATATCTAATAGGCCAGTCTCAGAATTTCTCAGAACTATTGCGACAAAAAAAAAAGAGAACAAAGAAGGTCATCGCACAGGCAAGACGTCCGGATAATCACAGGAAGTTGGGGGGGGGGGGGGGGGGGGGGGGGTGGCTGCTGTGTATTGTGTGTAACAATATTAATACCAATACATTTTTATCATGCACCTTAGGAACAAAGAAAATACTGTCCAATTTATTATATTCCAGATTGTGCTTTGTTTTGTCTATAAATAGTCAAACAGTTAAAATATTACCTTAAGGTAGTGCATTTAATTTCAGAGAGTCTAAATGACAATTTATTAAAGAAATTATGAGACACTTGGAAACATACATTTAATTAGAAACTGATACATAGGCCGTGTCTGCAAGAAAATCATACCGTGTATAAATCCTGATGTTTAAATGTAGCAGAGTTGAATTTGTAACTAAGCTGCTTCATTTAGGCACTGGTATATCCAGGAAACGGGCAATATACTTACAGATGATCCTGCTCTGATCTTCTACTGCTCTCAGTGTACACTTATGTGCCATACATAGTGAAGACAGGTGCACAAGAGACTACAGGGGACCAGAGCATTATTATACTAGGTGTATTTTGTATAATTTTTGCTGTTTTGTGGCTATATGCAGATATTTTAACATTTTCAAAGCCCTATAACTCTTTCACTGCTAAGTGTGCACATATTATGACACGTCATTAAACAATTGCCAGCATCTGCAGAATGGAAAGTCTTTCTTTTATCTAAGTGAAAGGCATCATCTACACATTAATTTTCTCTGTCTGTAAATTAGGATGCTGTTTATGCACAGAAAAACAACCCATTGATTTCAATGTGAGTATTCACACTTCTGTTTAGAAAACTGCTCAGTCCATTTTTGTGGAAGAGAGGTTCCTAGAGAGGTCAATGGGTCAGTTTTAAATGGATGACATGTGGATGTACCATCTGTGTGCTGAAGCATTACCTCTGGCAATTTATTACCCTCCTATCAGTTTTAGCTAATCTACAAAAACTGATGCAAAACAAATGCATCACTGACATCACACTGATGGTTTCTTCAGGACATCCTTGATCCCGATTTATGAGGCCCAGATGAAAAACTGATGTGTGGATACAGCCTAAGTGTTGTAAGTGTGAAGCTGCAAAGTCAAAACAGAAAATCCTGTGACCCCCCCAAGGAGTGATTCAAATGTATACTGGCACCTGGATTAAGGTCTTTTTATTGCATATCCATTTTTAGGGGGTTAAAGGCTCCATATGGGTCAGACTCTACTCCACACTTTTGGCATTTGTTACAACATTCTACCATTTAATGCAAAATTTCAAGGAGGCGGCCTTGAAAATAAAGAGCTGGGTGGTGTTTTCAAAACGTGGTGTCTATTTTTAGGAAATATTTGATTTAAGAATAAAATGTGGTTTTATTTTATTTTCAAAATTTTCTTGAAAATCCTGGCAGTAAAGATAATGTGGAGAGATTTATCTGTGGGCCTATGAGTAAGACATCATGAAATCACAGTGTGCTGTGCCACATAAACTGAGCTCTGCTACATTGAATCTCTTCAATTTATTCAGTGCAGTTTCCATAACTACTCCTGCAGCAAAAACACAGATTGTTACAGCAGGTAATAAGAAATTTACAATTAAATTAAAAAAATGTAAAAACTGTGTGCTTCAATAAAGAAGATACAACTTTCTGTTTTACATCATCAGATTAGGAGAGTGGGTAAAAATGTTTCCTTTAATCCCCTCTATTAATCTGTAAAACACTTTATAGATATTTCTAGGTAAAAAAGATCTTTGGATGCCATAGGAGTCAAATATAATATTGCACCTTTCCCTGAATTATCACCGTTGTAATAAAAAATTGGTAGCCAAGTTGACATCATTGTTGGAAGCCCTAAGAGCAGTTAAGACATCTGCCCTAGAAAACCCCATCTCCATTAGCTGTGCAACCTGTAAAGAAAAGAAGGCAGAAAAGAATAAATAAATATGGGAATAAATCCAATTTATAAAGAACAATATAACATTGGCCAAGAGATCTTACAGAAGGCTGTGGCTCTGTTTCTCTAGAATATGTGCTGAAATTTCAGACAAAGGAAGTTATGTAAAATAACTCTCTCTCTCTCATAAACACCTATCAGCTGTTCAGCTATTGCCACATGATGATTTTACACAAAAAGAATAAGGCATTAAAAAAAAAAAAAAAAAAAATTGATAAAATAGAGCAGCATTTCTGGCACTGTTGGATTCTGTGGAAAGGCACTACCATCATGTTTGTTGTTCTGCTCCTAAAATGGAAATTGTTATTGAAGATGTGAAACTGAGAAATAAATTTCAGGGTGAAGGATTTCTATTCCCAACAAAATTCAAAGGGGCACATATAACGGCATAGCATAATCCTGCAAGTAAAACTTATGTGTGGTTTCATTAATTTTTTTTTTCCAGAGGGAATGTCCCAAAATGTACTCTTTCCGATATAAAATTCTGTTACTTTCGTAGCTTTGGCTCAAAATGCCACATCAAAAACTATAGTTTTCTATTTTTTACTATATTGGACACTCTTGTATTATATGTGGTGTATTTAAGGAGAGCAGTCTGTGTATATTATTTGTATTCCTTTACACGTCCAAGTTCTGGGGTACTCGTAGTGCTATTCTGTGAACCTAGTAGATTTTGTATAGGCTCGCTACCTGTAGCTCATCTCTTTCTGTTTCCCCTTCCTACACAATAATGCTACAAGATTGGATGACTGTAATAATAATTAAAATATATCCATGCCTTTATCCTGACATGTTTCATCAGACTGCTATGGTAGAGGGTGTGCGGCATAAAACCTTTTTAGGAAAGGCTTAAGGATTTGAATCTGTATAGTCTGGGGGAAAGAAGGGAAAGGGGAGACATGATTGAAACCTTTAACCCCTAGACGACTAAGGAAGTATCGGTACGTCCTGAGCTATGAAGCACGCTTTGGAGCGAAGGGCGCTTCATAGCAGGTGGGGGCCGGCTGCAGTGAGCAGCCGGGCCCTCAACGTTAATGCCAGGCTGCAGCGATAGTGCTGCAGCGTGTCATTAACCCCTTAAACGGCGCAACTGCGGCGTCTTAGTGTAAGTGACGGGGCAGTCCCCTGTCACTTACCGATCGGGACCCCGAAGAGTGACTGCGGAGGTCCCAATCGCTTTATCGGACCGCCGGAGGTCTCTCACCTGCCTCCATGCGGTCCGATCGGCGCTCTAAGGATTAAGTCCGCCACAGGCAGGCTTAATCAGCAGAGCGCCTATCACACTGATCAGTGCTATGCCTATAGCATAGCAATGATCAGTGTGTTTAATGTAATAACTGTATGTAAAAGTCCCCCAATGGGACTTAAAATGTGTGTAAAAAAAAAAAAAAAAAAGTAAAAATGTTTTTACAAACACCCCAAAGCCCCTCCCCCAATAAACGTTAAAATCACCACCCTTTCCCATTATATAAATAAAACATATAAAAATAAATAAACATATAATATACCGTAGCGTGCGTAATTGTCCGATTAAAATATAACGATCGTCATTGCAAACCGCAAGCAGCGTAAACGTAAAGAGGGAAATAAGTAGGTAGATTGACGATTTTTTGTTACTATATATATATATATATATATATATATATATATATTGTAACGAAAAATCGTCAATCTACCCACTTATTTCCCTCTTTACGTTTACGCTGCTTGCGGTTTGCAATGACGATTGTTATATTTTAATAGATCGGACAATTACGCACGCTACGGTATATTATATGTTTATTTATTTTTATATGTTTTATTTATATAATGGGAAAGGGTGGTGATTTTAACGTTTTTAACAATTTTTATATATATATATATATATATATATATATATATATATATATATATATATATATATATATATATATATATATTGTAAAATGTGATCAAAACGTCCGATCTTCACAAATATGGTATTAATAAAAACTAGAGATCATGGCGGAAAAAATGACACCCCATAGAGCCCCATAGGTGAAAAAATAAAACTGTTCTAAGCGTCACAATAGGCCCATTTTATTAATAATTAATTGCAAGAAAAAGGATTCCATTAAAAACAATATATATAACATTAGAAAATTTGTGTAAACCTGCATATGGTTGTGTTCGGGCTGACCTATAGAATAATGGTATCATGTCATTTTTACCGTATAGTGCATTACGTAGACACAGGAACCCTCCAAACATTACCATATTGCATTCTTTTTAACAATTTCACCAATTTCTTCATAAATAATAATTTTGGGGGTTCCATCATACATGTTATGGTAGAATGAAAGACGCCATTACAAAGTACTACGACTCCTGTAAAAAAACAAGCACTTACATGACTTGTAGATAGAAAACTGAAAGCGCTAGAGCTCTTAGAAGGGTAGGAGGAAAAAACAAAAACCCAAAAATGAAAATTTGCTAGGTCCACTGGGTCATTTTGAGCTTGGTCCTCAAAGGGTTAGGTATGTTAAAGGACTAAATAGGGTTCAGGAGGGAAATATTTTTAGAAAAAACTGAACTCAAGAACAAGAGGACACAGTGAGAGGTTAGTTGGGAGAAAAGATCAGAAGCAACGTGAGAAAATATTACTTTACTGACAGAGTAGTAGATAATTGGAACAAACTCCCAGCAGATGTGGTTGGTAAATCTACAATAACAGAATTTAAACATGCCTGGGATAAACATATATCTATCCTAAGATAATAAGAATGAAAATACTAAAAGGGCAGACTAGATGGACCCAGTGGTCTTTTTCTGCCGAAAATCTTCTATGTTTCTATGACTTTCTCAAAGAATCGGCATATGTTATATATATTGGGTATATGTACTGAGGGGGCTTGTCCCTCAAACAAATGTTAAGTGTTTGGAAAAAGGAGGCACACTCAACTACCGCTCCCAAGCTTTTTCTTGCTTTTTGTGTTTTTTATTTCTCTTTCTATATTTTTTGATATCGGAAAGAAAGTTAAGCGTATTGTTGCGTATTTAATTTCTTTTAAAAAAAATTGAGCAACATAGAGTAGTCATAACTAGAAGACTTCTACAGGTAAAGTGAACAGTGGCAAACTATTTAAATGATACGTGTTTAAAAAAAAAAAAAAAAAAAAAAAAAAAAAAGACAATGAATGGTGATTTTTCTTTTCTGAGTAGGAAGTGGAAAAGCAAAACCTGGGGAATTCCATAATCTAAAACTGTTTGATACTGTACTTTCATCTAGCTATGGTATTTTCAGCAACTTTGCATACATTGATCTTTGGGGGGGGAAAAATTCTAACATTTCATCTGTGTTTTTACCTGCTTATATAAATGAGCTTTGCTATTTATGTTCTGTGGGCCAAATTACATATAGCTGTATTACATTAAGTAATGATAAACGTTACACCAAGAGAAGGTAAATGCTTTGGTCAAAAAGACTTTTTTACTAGGCTAAATAATCTTAATTATTAAAGGGGTTGTGCAGTAAATTCTTTTAACAGTACATTTCCTAGTGTGAAAAGCCTGTACTCACGGCTGCCCCAATATTTGACCTCCACAGTTCCTCCAATAGTTAATTATTTATTACAAGTACAAGGCCCATGCAACACAGAATTACAGAAAGACATACTAAATATGGCAACTTTTTTTTATTATTAAATACTAATGAGTATCATATGTCTTACCTGCTCTTCAGGTGCTGGAGGAGGAGGAGCTTGGGGTTCTGCATGATTGACAACTCGTCGTTGCCGCAGTGGTTGGAACAGGCGGTTCCAACCAAATATACCACCCTAGATTTGAAGATAAAGAAATATATAAGACTCTGTAATCTGTCAGCAAAATTTACATTGTACTGCAAAACACTGCATAATATACTGAGCAAATATAAGTCAGGCCAAAATTTTTATTAAAGTATTGTATTGCCCCTCAAAACAAACAGTTTTTCTTCCCGTACTTCTGAATCAAGGTTTCACTTCCTTGATAAAAACGGTGACATAATGACCTGCAGCCTCCTCTTGGCTGCAGAAGCTCCACGGGAACTTCTCTTAGCCCTGGAACTGCAGATCCAGCACCCGCCTGCCGGCTTTCCCCCGGGGCAGCCGCTACATTTCCCCCCGCTGCTAGGAAGCCCCCTGCCCTGGTGGCCGCTGCTTCTCCCGCCGCTAGGAATCTCTACCCCCTGGGCATCTGCTGCTTCTACCTGCCGCTGCAGCAGAGACAATCAACACCCACTGTGGGAAGAACCCCAGCAGAGAGGAGAAGCAGCGGCAGCCCAGGGGGGGGGGGGGCGGAGGCCAGCAAGCGGTTGCCAGATGAGTGGTGCCTGGGCCAGGAGAAGGCTGCGGGTCGTGACGTCACCATTTTTATCAAGAAAGTAAAGCCTTGATGCAGTAGTTAGTGGAGGGAAAAAAAGCACTTTATGTGCATTTCCCATAATAAGTGTATATTGGTGATTTGTACAACTTTTGGGGGGGGGGGGGGGGGGGGGGGTAATACAATACTTTAATAAAAGTTTTGGCTGGACTTTATGCAGAATACACAGTCTCATAAGATTAACCTTGTATGTCATCACCTGTTGCTGTACTGAATTGATGTACAGGGCTCTGTACTGGAAGCTGAGCCCTGCACATTAATCCTGTGGGGCAAGGTGCGGAGGAGGAATGAGGGGGCATGCCGCTGTGGCTAGCCATTAACTCTCTGACCATTAAGCTATACTAGCAAACAGCAGCAGAAGTAGAGAAAGAGTGAACATAGTTAACAAAAGGTACAGTCTGTTTCATCTCACTATGCCCTAACTGCTGGGGTCTGTAGCTCTGTACCTAGATTCCCTTTAAGAGATTAAAAACATAAAATTAGTTTTAAAGGGTACAAACACCTTCTTATGGTATTCTATTTTGTTATGGTATGGTATGCCATAACTGTACAACGGAGACAGAGGGTATGCTTAGTGTAACCCCTTACTTCCTGCTATTACATGTACAAGGTTAAGCATCCATGTCATCTGCAGCAGTACAGTGCTTAGTGTAACCCTTTCCTTGTTGTGCTGCATTTGTTTCTTTTATGTTTGCGCGTAGGACTTTGAAGAGTCAGTGAAGCAGTAACCCCTTCTACCTCCACATGCCATGTATAGTAGTGTACTGTGTAAATCATCACCCCAGCACAATGACAGCCTGTCCAAGATACTTTCACAAAAATAAATGATGGCATAGCAGAGAAAGGCAGGTCCTGTACTGTGCAACAAAGGGAGAAGGAAACCATCTCCCAGACAAAAAAAGAAACACTTTGACTGTAATTAGTTGCTATTTGTCATTTCCTATTTGAATATTTTCCTATTTGAAAAATATGTATGATTTTTGTCTCAGGCAGATTAATAATTCTGGGCCTGTGTGTGTAATACTGAAAAACAGGTCCTACCCCCTAAAATGAATGAATGAGAAATAGCTGTGCATTATGGTGGGGGTTCTCAGGGGTTTAATAGCAGCACTAAAATCACCTTGTTATTACAAACCCATGCAAGAATATATTAAAACAATGCTTTAGGTCTACACTTTACTATTGGTATGCTTTAGGTCTACACTTTACTATTGGTATGCGTTAGGTCTACACTTTACTATTGGTATGCTTTAGGTCTACACTTTACTATTGGTATGCTTTAGGTCTACACTTTACTATTGGTATGCTTTAGGTCTACACTTTACTATGTATGCACCAAGATGTCCCTGCAGAACTTTAATCTTTTGATTTAGTCATGATCTAGATTACTGAACACCAGACCTGGTAACTTACAGATATATGATCTCAAAACCACACTAATTCTTTAAAAGATGTAGCTATAAGATTATGGCTGTATTTCTTATCTTTAAAAAAAGCATCAATGTGTTTTATACAGTGCAGAGCAGATCATGAAATCAGACTTGTAGAAGATAATACAGTTTAGATCTTCTTGCTATACAACATATAAGAGTGGTACGTTTGATAAAAAGATGCAGTCGACAAGATAACTGCATTTATAAACGGTCATAAGTTACATAGTGTAATTAGTAGACTTTACACTTACACAGCTAGGTTGTTGTGTATTCTGTGATCGTATCTTACAGCCTTAGGCTGGGTTCACACTATGTATATTTGAGGCTGTATTTGTGAGGCTGTATAGCAACCAAAACAAGGAGTGGATTGAAAACACAGAAAGGCTATGTTCACATAATGTTGTAATTGAGTGGATGGCCGTCATTTAATGGCAAATATTTGCTGTTATTTTAAAACAACGGCTGTTATATTGAAATAATGGAAGTTATTTACCGTTATATGGCGGCCATCCACTCAATTTCAACATTGTGTGAACAGATCCTTTCTGGGTTTTCAATCCACTCCCGGTTTAGGTTGCCATGAGGACCTGACATGAGGACCAAATACAGCCTGAAATATACATAGTGTGAACCCAGCCTTAACGTGAGAATAGTTTCATAAATGTGAAAGTAAAACTTTGATTGCAGTACACATCTAACAAAATGCAAACCACTAGAAAGATAAAACAAATCCCTGATTTTTAAAGTGAATTTATCACTTTGAGTAACCATTTTTTTTTTTTTTACAATCTTGTCGGTACCAGCACATAGATCTCAGGATCTACACACTGACCAGGTTATATTAAAAATATATATTATTACGCAAAGTGGTACATTCACTTTATACTTTATTCACAATATCAGAATAGTACTAACTATCATTAAAGCAATTAGACCATTAAACTCTTCTGAGGGTCAAATTTTTACCTGTTCTAATCCCTTAACTTATCTGATACGAACATTTTAAAGGGGAACTCCACTTAAATATTTGACCCTGTTCAATCCCCACCCCCACAATCTAAGCTTGTTTTTTCATATGTTTCTGTAACATGAATTGGGCTGTTTGTCTGCAGCACATCCTGATTTATACCCTGAAGTCGCTGAAATTCTTCACTTCCTGGTCTACTCTGCCTAAGCTCCTTTGTCCTTCCCCTCCCTCCTGTAACATCTTATCTATAACTCCGCCCACCACTGACATTATACCAATCATTGAATACTTAGCCAAGCGACAGGAAAACAACAGAACAATGACAGCAGATCAGCGTTTCGTGTAATATGGCCCTTAGACTGTGCAGAAGTGCAGGACCTTCTCTCTGTATAAGCTGTGTATTGCAGACAGTATAGACGGTAGGTTATGCCCACCAACTCTGGTGTGTGGACTAAAAATTACAGTTTTAGGCTATATTCACAAATCTTCTTTTTTAAGGATGTCCGCTATTTTAAATCCAAATAATGGCTATTAATTAATAATGATGGCTGTTATTTACATATTGACGGACATCAGTATGAAATAACAGTTGTTAGTTGGACTTAATTAAGGCCATCCTAAAAAACGGCCGTCAAACGGCCAAAAAAAGACAGTGTGTGAACATTGCCTTAGCCTGCAAAGCAGAAATCTCCTAAAAAAAAAAAAAAAGGCCATATACTAGTATAAATAATGGCAAGATATAGCGCTGCTCTTCATATACACACAGGCTAATGATCTTAAAAAGTCCCTTGAAATTAAATGTATACTTTAAGGCTGGGTTCACACTACGTATATTTCAGTCAGTGTTGTGGTCCTCATATTGCAACCAAAACCAGGAGTGGATTAAAAACACAGAAATGCTCTGTTCACACAATGTTGAAATTAAGTGGATGGCCGCCATATAACAGTAAATAACTGCCAATATTTCAATATAACAGTCGTTGTTTTAAAATAACAGCAAATATTTGCCATTAAATGGCGGCCATCCACTCTATTTCAACATTGTGTGAACAGATCCTTTCTGTGTTTTTAATCCACTCCTGGTTTTGGTTGCAATATGAGGACCACAATACTGACTGAAATATACGTACTGTGAACCCAGCCTAAAACAGTAACTGAAATACCAGTCTTAGTAAATTTTCCCCTTTTAACTTTGGTGACTTGGTATTGCTTTAGTATCCATAAAGTAAGGTATAACTAAACATGCTAGAGGCATGAAGCATAAGTACTCAGGTTACTGATTATATATACCCTCCTGCTTTATATATAAAATCACAAAGCAGATAAGAAAACTAAGACAGAAAGGGTACATATCTTGTCAGTGAGGTTTGGACAATATGAAAATAAAGAAATGGAGCAAGCAGGAAGCCAGGGCAAAGGAAACTATATACCCATACAGCAGAGCAATGTGTGCTAGCAATATGTGTTTCCTGTCAAGCAGGTATTCTGAGAATGATTAAGAGAATGTTTGAAATAAATGTATGTATTAAAAGTGTTATATACATGTTCACTATCAGTGATGGGTATAATAATGTGCATCCTAAGAAAGTTGTTTTATTTCTATTTTCTAAATAATGGGGACATCCAGAAAAACACCAAGTAAACTATTTTTTATTATTTTTTTTTAAATCTGTAGAATCATCATATTTGTCACATTCAGACATTATTTATGTTTGTTAAATGTAGGATCTTAAAGGAGTTCTTTTATTTGTTTTAACTTTTTGACTTGTTGGTCATGTCTGAAGGTAAGCTTGTACCGGACCTTAGCCCTGAGATCTGCTGAGAGTCTAAAGGTGCTATTCCATGGACCAATGGGGGCCCGATCAATAATGTAATAGGCCCAGTAATCGTTTACTGAGTCTATTATACAGCCCAATAATCGTTTAGCGAGGGTTGCAGGGACAACGTTACCCATGTCCTTGCAGCCTTTCTTTAAACAGCATTCATTACCTAAGCATGTTACCTAAGCAGCTTCGGTGCAGCTTTACTGGCCGCGGCGGTCCTGGCCAGTGATTGGCTGAGCGGTCTGTCAGCTAAGAAAGGCCGCACCGAAGCTGCTGCTGCGTGCGGGGCCAGGAGGAAGAAGGAGCCCAGGAGAAGACCTGCGACATGCTTAGGTAATGTATGGTACTTGTGAAATCGTCGGTCGCCCGCCGCGCATCGCTATTCCACGCAGCGATGTGCGGTCGGTGCCCGATGATTTTAGGTTTGAACCTAAATAAATTACCAGCTGATGACACGATCATCGGCTGATCGTTGTCTCTATTCCACGGAGCGATAATCGGACAAATTAAACAGATTCGGACGATTATCGCTCCATGGAATAGGCCCCTAAGTTATAGCCAGGGGAAGTGCTAAAATACTGTATTTGTCGCTTTATAAGACGCACCTGTCTATAAGACGCACCCCTGATTTGGACCACTGAAAACAGGAAAAAAATATTTTATGCTAAATAAACTTCCCTTGTGGTCTAAGGTCATGAAGGGGATAATGCAGTGAAGGGGTCAAAGTTTATTCAAATGACAGTGCATGCACAAAAAAACTCAGCTCTGCTACACCATACACTCTCAGCTCAGCTACACATTCAGCTCTGCTACACCATACACTCTCAGCTCAGCTACA
This sequence comes from Dendropsophus ebraccatus, assembly GCF_027789765.1. Classification (NCBI taxonomy): domain Eukaryota; kingdom Metazoa; phylum Chordata; class Amphibia; order Anura; family Hylidae; genus Dendropsophus; species Dendropsophus ebraccatus. Next base: position 90,770,685 of record NC_091458.1, on the reverse strand, counting down.
CACTCAGCTTTGCTACACCATACACTCTCAGCAGCTCTGCTACACCATACACTCTCAGCTCAGCTACACATTCAGCTCTGCTACACCATACACTCTCAGCTCAGCTACACATTCAGCTCTGCTACACCATACACTCTCAGCTCAGCTACACATTCAGCTCTGCTACACCATACACTTTCAGCTCAGCTACACATTCAGCTCTGCTACACCATACACTCTCAGCTCAGCTATATCACACACACTCAGCTGTACAAACATATCCACAAGCACACACAATGTTATATCAACACACACAGGGTAACACACACACACACACACACACAGAGGGCAACACACATACCTCTGTTGCTCTGTACTTAGAAGCGAACATTTAATGTAGGACCTGCGGGAATGTGAGCTGAAGGACCTTCGCTGATGTCACAGTCATGTGACTAATCACATGACTGTGACATCACCGAAGGTCCTTCAGCTTCTGAAAGTCCTTCAGCAGGTTGCCGTGCATATCCCCTCCCGATTTCTCTCCTGTCGGGCACTGATCTCACTGATCAGTACCGACAGAAGAAAGGAGAGGACTGCACAGCTAATGTAGCCTTTCGGACCATCGGGCTGCCCTGTCTCCTGTAAATAAGACGCAGGCACTTTTTAGCACGATATTTCCTTGCTAAAAAAAAGCGTCTTATAAAGCGAAAAATATGGTACCTGGCCGGTTGTAAGGTACAAGCGATTTTAAGAAACTCTGTAATAGGTTTTAGTCAGCAAAAGAGTTGCCTTCTGTACTCAAAAAGCTGTTGTCTTACCTTCCCCCTCACTTCAGAAGAAGCAGGATTACTGTGTTCATTATGCTCTATGGAGGGGTCGAGCAGGGTGAATGAGCACGGAAAGGAGAAAAGGCAGAACTGAAAAACACTACATCCGGCAATCTCCTCTCACCGAACTCCCAGACCTGCACTGACCTATCTAACCTCTGAGTCCAGTGTTTTATGTGCCCAGACAGTCTGCAAACTGTACAGCTGCTTGTCTGCTCTCACCCCCCTCGACCCCTCCATAGGTTATAATGGACTCCCCAAACCCGTATTCACTTCGCTCATCTTTAATGAAGACGGCTTTGCCTGATAATAAACAAATAAGAAGAGGGGAGGCCTGAGAAACAGCTTTTTGAGTAAAAAAAAAAAATGTAAATCACAGTAACACTATAACTTTTGACACGTTTGAACGACATGTAAGGGGTTAATATAGATGACAGTTATGTTTTGAGAAAGGGAAGGATTATGATACACAAAGGGAGACTCACTTGAAAATATGTATCTATCCATAGATGTGGTCATGCAAAGTATAACTATATAGTGCAATACAAATTTCTGCGTACATGTACTGTTGGGACCAATTTCAGCAACAAAAGGGCAGAATTTTACACTGCCGCCCCCCATGAGGCCGAATTTTCTATGAATTACACCTGTTACAATGCGTAAACTGTACTGAAACTCTACACTAGCTCTGAGATGGTGTAGATGTCTGAGGCTGCTGCATGGCATACGTCTCTTTGCAAATCCAGAGCGGGTGTACACTAGCGGGGGTTTTGTTTCTTACAATATGCACACAGATCACAGCAGCATAAACTGCAGCTCTATAACTAGATATATAAAGGGAAGGGCGTTAGTGAAGCTAAAAACTTGCTGCAAATAAGGAACATATTAGTCATCAACAAGACATGGCAGAACTGAGAGCATATTTTTTTAAAATAAATGTTGAGCTTTCACAGTGAAAATGTGTTCACCCATTTTGGGGAATCTTTTTTGTAGAGCTCACATACATGTTAATGCATTCAAAGTGTCACTGTTGTTATAATTTCAAAATCTAAGTCAACAGTAGATGTGATATAAAACAAGTTTGCGATTTACATTCATTATTTTTTTATAGTTATTTTGGAAAACACAGCACTTCCTGTGTTTTGACTTTTTTTTTTTTTTTCAAAGAGACTAAATACAGGAAGTCTCGTGTTTTCCAGGTCATTTAAGCGCTCACAGAGAAGGCAGACATATCATTGACGGACACATTGAGCTATGACTCTCTGTACAGGTAAGACTTCTTGTCTTTAGTCTCTTGCAGGAGCAAGCAAGCATCGACCTGTGAGGTCAGCAACTCTTGCTCCCCGCCAGTGCTACTACTACACGCTGACATGAGTAGGAAAGAGTGGGGGAGGGGGCGGGGAGCTGCGGGTGGTCCAGGTGATTGTTAAATCATTCTATGGGCAGCCCATAGAAGATAACGGCGGTCTGCTGCCACCAATCCTATTACATGGAGTGACAGCAGCAGATCGTTGCTATCTGGATCGTTAGTCTTTAAACATGCTGAATTACAGTAAAGGACAACGTTCAGCCGACATCACGTTGGCTGATCATTGTCTTTTATTACACGAGCGATGGCACACTGAGGCAGGTGGGATTCCGCGGCCTACCCTTACACTGAACTAATGAGCACATGACAGCCCAAATATAAGGAATGGCAACTAGTGTAATCCTGACATTTGCAAGCATAGCTGTCAACAAACAACTTCAGAGCTGAATCTGAGCAACTTAAATTTCTAAGGGTGCCCACACACTTAACAGTACTATGCCAAGAACAATAATTAGGATTTAATAGAACTATAAGTTTTTTCTGATATGTGATAAACCTTTACTAAACTCTAGAACAGCAATGTAAAATGTTCCTGCCAAATATTATAAATGATTCCTATAAAAAATTAAAGAGATATTCAATGCTAACAAAGTTAGAAAGATCATCCTTGTGATATAACCCATCAATTGCTGATCTGTGCCGTGCTAACGCTAATCTCCCCGCCAATCAGCTGTTTGGTGCTGGCATTGCACAGTGAACAGGGTCAGAAGCTAATGAGGCCAATTACTGCAGCTCAGCTTCCACTTACTTGAATGGATGTTAAGCTGCAGCAACACTGTACCCCGACTATACAGTGAATGAAGCAAACTGTTTTTGGCCCCATTTACTGGGGGACAGAACAGTGAGTCAGTACTACACCAATTAGCACCTGATGGCTTAACCTTAGGATAAGCCATATCTGCTGTTGTATCTAAATCAGATGAGATTACAAAATCAGAATTTTGTTGTGTTTTAAAACTTAGAAAATGATGCCTGTGGTTTGATCAGAGCTGAGGAAGTACTAGACGGTTTCCTGCTTTAATAACACATTGCCTGTCCATATAGTAACAGAATACAGCTATAGCATAAACCACCTGCTTCTTCATGCAAATTAGTCAGAGAATAAGCTATAAAAATACATCCAAGCATATTTTAATAATGTGTCCTGGTAACACTGTGCTTCATATGCTGTTGCCACAAATCCACAGCAATCTGGGAAAATTTTCTGTAAAACAGCCACTAGCAAAGTAGTAGAGATTCATGGAAGATACAAATAAAGCACACACTTATATATTATGTGGATGGTTACATCCACAGGCATCCTTATAATCTGTTTTGGCATGTGTCATTAATAAAGTGGACAATAAATATAATATATTTATTAGGGCTGGGCGATAATGGCCTAAATCAATATCGCGGTTTATCGCACATGTAGCTGCGGTAACGATAATTGAACGATAATTATGACACGCCCCTTTGTAAGCCACACCCACTTGTCTGTGCCAAACTCAGGATATTTTGTTTAAAAAAAAAAAAAAAAAGTAACTTACTCAGCAGCAACACAAGGCTGTGAAATTAGTCTATTTGTTATTATTAGGGGTCTCAGCAGAGTTAGGGTATGTTCACATCTTGTTTTTCTCCACACGTCGGGCTACATGTCAGCAATCAGTGAAAAAAGGATGCGGACGTGCAGCCCAACGTGCGGCCGACGGCCAGATGACGGCCACATTGACTATAAAGAGCAGGACAGAGCCATTATGTGACTGTTTTGCTCATTTGCTGAAAGTACACGGCTTTTGCGCAGGATCTAGTCGACCGTGCTTTTGAGCCCTGCACAAAAGCCGTGTACGTTCAGCAAATGAGCAGAACACAGTCACATAATGACTCTGTCCTGCTCATTAAAGTCAATGTGGCCGCCAGTTTCACGTCGGGCTGCACGCATCCTTTTTTCACTGATTCCTGACGTGTAGCCCGACTTGTGGAGAAAAACGTGATGTGAACACCCTTAAACAGCTCTATTTATACAAGAGGGGGGACAGGTCTCTGTATATACACACACACAAGAGGGGGGACAGGTCTCTGTATATACACACACAAGAGGGGGGACAGGTCTCTGTATATACACACACACACACACACAAGAGGGGGGACAGGTCTCTGTATATACACACACACACACACACACACACAAGAGGGGGGACAGGTCTCTGTATATACACACACACAAGAGGGGGGACAGGTCTCTGTATATACACACACACAAGAGGGGGGACAGGTCTCTGTATATACACACACACACAAGAGGGGGGACAGGTCTCTGTATATACACACACACAAGAGGGGGGACAGGTCTCTGTATATACACATAGGAGGGGGGACAGGTCTCTGTATATACACATAGGAGGGGGGACAGGTCTCTGTATATACACATAGGAGGGGGGACAGGTCTCTACACACAGGAGACTACTGAGACAGCTCTGCTATTTTAGTGTCCATGAACTGAGACAGCTCTGCTATGCTCTGTGTACATAGAGAATTGAGAAACCGCTGCCTCCTTTAGCCTCTGCCTCGGGTGTCAGTGATAATAGACAGAGCACGGCAGCTAAACAAGAAAGCGGCTCCTCCGTGCAATAACCTGCTGCTACACAGACACTGTCCCTATCCCAGCTTCGATAGTTATCTGGCCTGGGGGGGGGGGGGATAATGATTTACAACCCTGCGGCTGTAGAGTGTACCTCCCGGAGACTGGTGACGGGGGAGGGCTGTGTGGACGGCAGCAGCACACAGTAGGAAGAGGTTACCTCATGAGAGCTGCTGCTGTTAGTTACTCGGAGGGGGAGAAGTGTGGCAGTGCACAGTGACTGGAGCCTCTGGAACCGCTCTGGCTCCAGGTCACTGCTCTGTGCGGCAATTGCCCTGTTTGAAAGGACGGGTCCTGGCAGTGACAGGAGGGGGAGGGGGCAGAGCGGTCACTCCAGCAGAAGCAGTCCGGTCCTCGGCTCTGTGCTGCATGTGCTGACCGGGGAGAGAGGCCCAGGAGGAGAGCGCAGGACACTTAGAGGCTGCACTTGGCCGCTGCTCTCCCCAGGCTGTAGTGTCAGAGCTCAGTGATCCTTCATCCGATCCGCTGCAGCCACATCCTGCTTGGCTGCCGGCATCCCTGCGTCGCTGCTCAGCACACAAACATGGGAAATACCGCAGATACCGTCCTGGCAAAGTTGAGGTCGGTTAACCGACGCCAGAGACGGTATCGGTATTTTCACGGTATACCGCCCAGCCCTAATATTTATATATAATTTATCATTAGCAACAGCAATGCAACACACTGTGATAATTCATGTGCATTACATATGTGTAGTGTTTTGTTTACTATGAACCTTACATGATGTGTTATACAAATTGTTAAAGGAAATAAGGTTTTACATTTCCTTAGTACTACATGGGGAGATAGAAGGGGCTTACCTACTATATGAGGGTAAAGTTGAATGCATAGAGTAATATAAGTACTAGGTAAGGGTCCAAACTGTTCTACAATACTAAAAGTGAGTACTGGTACAGTATAAAAAAGGATGGGGATTGAATAAAGGGGAGGATGGTGCTGATGCCAAGAGCCTAAAATGTGGCAGATTCTGCAGAGACAAAGCATCCCCAAGAAGTCATGATAAGGTTGGCCAGATGGAGAAGAAAAGGAAAAACAAGCAGCTCTGCTGTGATGCCTCCCTGTGAGTCACTGAATGTAACTGCACTGTAGACACTTAAAGGGTTTATCCAGGATTAGCACAATTTAGCTACCTTCTTCCAAAAACAGCACCACACTGGTTGTGTGCAGTATTAAGACTTTGCTCCATTCACTTCAGTGGAACTGAGCTTCAATACCACACATAAACTGAGGACAGGTGTGATGCTGTTTTTGTAGGAGAGCAGCCATGTTTTTCTATTCCTGGATAGCCCCTAAAATTTTTACCTGGTTATATACAGTATGTGAGATTTAGAATCACTATTAGTAATGTAGCAAAAAAGAACCCTTTTTATTTGAAAAGCATTGTTGTCTGCTGAGGTTCCTTATGGGTAACATAATTGGTTGGGAGCCCACCCAGACAGACCCCCCCCCCCCAACCTTAAGCTGATCCACAGCTCTACCTCTTCAGACAACTTAAGAGCGACTTATATAAGCAGTCAACTTTGCAAGCTAAGACATACCTGATCTTGGCGCCTCCTTCCCAACTGGGAAAGTTGTGAAAGCATTAACTGCTGATCAAGTAACTCTATTCTTTGTTGCCTTTGGATGTCCACTGTCGCGCCCATGCCAACATGAGCCTCGCTAATAGGCTCCACAGATGAGAATAATGGCTCCACAGTCTGGGAGAAGACTTTAGCTACCCAATTTGGAACACATAGAACTTGTCGAACATTTAAAATATCCCTGCTGTAAAACAATCCAGAAATCTGTAAAAAAAAAATAAAAAAAAAATAGTATTTATACAATTCTATTTATTTCCAAATTCTATTTATAAATCCAAATTTAATACCTTGTGGACCACATTAACAAATGGTAAATATGCATAATTAAAAAAAAACATCATGACATTTAGAAGTTTTATAAACTTTTGTATTATATTACCTAAATTCACACTCATCGGGATGGGATGTGTCTGTGATATTGTTAATTTGGATGTCAGATAGTTTACTCACATTTTATAAAAAGCATGAACCACTGTAATAACTATACTAGACAGCATTAGAGAATCTGCCCTATTATTTACAATTCTTTTGAAGATTTTTTCTAACGTCAGTTCTTGGAAAAAATGGAAAACAAAATAGCATACCCCAATACTAAAATTATACTTATCTAGTGGTCGCCATTCTAGAAATCCACAAAGGTCTTTAGGCATGCAACTCCTTAAATGTGTCTGTGCAGTTCCGGAGCAGCGGTTGTCATAAGCTACCCACGAACCAGTACAGGAAAAAACTTACACACTGGTATCTGATTGACATTTTCATCAGTAAAAATAATGTGCATGCAGTGCTGTTTTCTGGTTTTTACCTGTGACACATTCCAATATGGCTAATAATGACTCAATTTTGCTACATAATGTGCACATCTGTATCAACACCTGCTCCTGATAAACATATGACACATGGTAATCTAGACCATAGCATAACAGATTCTACTCAATCCTATCAACTTTAAAGAGGTTGACCATTCTATAATAAAATTGCTCAGTATACAGTATTAGTAATTGTACTCACTGTATATACTGATAGCAGCTGCTAGTGTACCTCATAGAACTAATATCAGACTCCCCTCCTTCAGGCTGTGCTGTCCTACTCTGTGGTGATTCTGTCCATAAGATGGCCAACATGGAGGAGGATGTGACCATGCCCCATCTCCAGTGTGCAACACTGAGCCTGTATATGCCTATGGTGGACACTGGAGATGGGGCATGGTCACATGCTCCTCCATGTCAGCCATCTTATGAACAGCATGTCTGGAATCAGATATCCACACTGTCTGGAATCAGATATCTATAAATCTTGCCATTTAATATCTGAGTGGTGAGGTAAGCATAGCATCTTTATTATGTTCAAAGGAGCAGCAGCAACATATAAAATATTTTCCATTACTAGAGAACTTTAAAGGACAACTCACACCACTTTTTTCAGGCAATTAAAACACATCATGAAGTCATAAAATCTTTTAATGTGCTATAATTACTGGTCTTGTTCCCTTCCCTATGTCCACACTCTTGGACCCCCTGGAAGCATTAAAAAGTATACTGTCAACCACGGAAACTACAGATGCCGCCATCTGACTACATCATCTGTAGAGGGAGGCTGGCCTAACTAGCGTCACCAGAACACTGACAGCTTGCTCAGCTGCGATTGGCTGAGCAAGCTGTCAACCATCTGACACACCCCAGCCTCCTCTGCAGCCTCAGCAGGTGACTCAGATTGGCTGAGCAAGCTGTAAGGCATCTGAGCAGCTAAACGAAGGGGGGGGGGGGGGGGGGGGGGAGTTTTGAAGGGCTGAACCAGGAAGTGGTAAAGAACAAAAGACTGTGATGGGCAAGCGCTGGTATCCCAGGACAGACAAATTATGTGCTGCGAAAGACTCTCCACAGTGAGGGTAAGTATAAAAATTATCTTTCGGAGGTTTTTTTCTTTTTTTACCCCCTGGAGTAGTTTTTAAGGGTGAACACATTCATAGGTCCATTAATTACTATTTACTTAATGCAGATTGTAGCTGTACTTCATTGCAAAACTCAACAACAACTCACTGAGTTCAAGAGGGGCAGCAAAAAAAAAAAAAAAAAAATGAAAGTAGTACTCATTCAAGAGTCTGGACTGATACAATGCCCTGTAAAAAATTAGTCTGTGAAGCCTTAGTCACGAGTCTCAAAACAGGGAAATAGCCAGATATCCCTCCTGTGTCAATTGAGACTTTTGAATGAGTACTCCATAGAATTTTTTGTTGACCTCCTTAAGCTCAGTGATTGTTGTGTTTTGCTGGTCTACTATTCATTACCCCCATTCGCCAGAATCCTACTGCACACTGATGAGGGGCAATAACCCAAAACAACTGTCTCTGGATGGCTGCCTGGCTTTAGTATCTCCCTTCTTATGTCGCAATACTCGCAACTGTTAGACTTTGACACAAAAGGGGCCACCCTGGTATTTCCCTATTTGTGTCCTAATATGCACAACAGAGTGTGACTTAAGGGGCTATGTATCAGAGTGGCTTGGTGATCTCCCCACTGGGAGGCACCCCTTAACAATGGGTTTCCTTCCCAAGAATATTTGTCTATTCCCGTGTTTTGAGATGTGACTGAGGCTCCTCAGACCCTTTTTTTGCCTACATATAGAATTGTAAATTAAGGGGGGGGGGATTTTCACATCTGTACACAATTAAAACAGAAGAGAGGAGCATAGGGGTTTATTTACCATATGTAAGACTTTAACTGTGTATGTAGGTAAGTCTTTACTTTAATAAAATGATGCCTATACAAAGTAGTGGCTTTTTATGTTACTTCACTTTCTGTCCTTGCTGTCGTACCAAAGGAGGAACTTGATAGGTCACTTGCAAAGAGGTTATCTAAACCAAGTAAATTTTTTTTAAATGCATAGAAAGCTCAAAGCATACAGAGGTGAAAAAATACTTAAAAACAAATCCTATTTAAGCATAGTTCAGGAGTTAAGCATAATTTACATATTTTTCTGTTACACCCAAAAGTTTCTACGGATATCATCTTGTAGATTAGTGATATACTGTGTCAAACGTAAAGGTTCCCATGTTTACACATGCTATTTTATAATGCACCTAGTGATTTCTCACGATGGTAATTAGATCAGTAAATACAGACACATTTCGTACATTGAGCATATGGCTACGGGAGAACAGAAAAGCATCTCTACAGAGAACTGCCACCCATTTGTGTTAACAGTATTAGGCTGGGTTCACACTACGTATATTTCAGTCAGTATTGTGGTCCTCATATTGCACCCAAAACCAGGAGTGCATTAAAAACACAGAAAGGATCTGTTCACACAATGTTGAAATTGAGTGGATGGCCGCCATATAACAGTAAATAACGGCCATTATTTCAATATAACAGCCATTGTTCTAAAATAACAGCAAATAATTGCCATTAAATGGCGGCCATCCACTCAATTTCAACATTGTGTGAACAGATCCTTTCTGTGTTTTTAATACACTCCTGGTTTTGGTTGCAATACTGACTGAAATATACTGACTGAAATATACGTAGTGTGAACCCAGCCTAAATGATAAGCACCTGGTCAGATACAGAGTAATGTGCTGAGGTAAGGATCCATGAAGGGGAAAAAAACGAAGTGATTAGATCGGTGGGGGGAAAAAACAATAGAGATTTATGTACTTTACAAAAACAGCATATGTGTACACCTTTACATATATGTATGTGCTGCACATCTGAGTTTACCAATTATATTTCATGATAATAAAATCCCTTTAAAGAAAAAGCATGAGCTGTACTAGTACGTTGGACACTGCTGGATGGAAGTGCCATAACCCTCAACTTGCTTCTGCAGCAGCTACTGGTACCTATAAGGTGTCCATACCCTTGTGTGCTGGGAGAGCTCAGGAGAAGGGAATATATGGCATCCGCTACAATACTTGGAAAGTCTGGTAACTGCAAGTTCATTAAAGTTATTCACTAAATAACACACATTACAAAGTTATACAACTTTGTAATGTGTGTTATGTAAGTGAATGGCCCCCTTCCCCGTGTTTCCCCAACCCCGGAAGTGTGGTGGATTATACTCACCGCATTACTGTCGACCCCCAGCCGCCATCTTGGGACAATAACGACATCTTCGGGAGACCGGCCGAACCGCTCCAGCCATCCCTCAAGCCGGCTCCCCTCTGCTGCGTCATCAGCTGCTCAGCCGCGATTGGCTGAGCACAGCCACACTTCCGGTGGGGGGGAACATGGGGAAGGGGGCCATTCACTTACATAACACACATTACAAAGTTGTATAACTTTGTTATGTGTATTGTTTTGTGAATAAATGTTAAGCGCCGCACTACCCCTTTAAAGCGAGACTGTACCGACAATATGACCCCCCCAACCACTTGTACCATCAGATAGCTGCTTTTAATCCAAGATCTGTCCTGGGGTCCGTTCGGCAGGTGATGCAGTTATTTTCCTAAAAAACAACTTTTAACCCCTTAAGGACCGGGCCTAAAATGGCCTTAAGGACCGGAGCAAATTTTATGAATATGATCTGTGTCACTTTATTCATTAATAACTTCGGGATGCTTTTACTTATCCTTCTGAGATTGTTTTCTCGTGACATATTGTACTTCACATTTCTTGTAAATTGGAGTCGATACTTATAACGAATCTTTATGAAAAAAACAAAATAACGTGAAAAATTGTAAAAAAAATGCATTTTTCCAACTTTAAAACTTTTCTGCTTATACAGAAAATGGTTATGCCACATAAATTATATATTAAATAGCATTAGCAACATGTCTACTTTATGTTGGCGGCATTTATTAAACTGTATTTCATTTTTTTTAGACAATAGAAAGCGTAAAACATTAGCAGCAAATTTCCAAATTTTCTGTAAAATTTCAAAATCAGATATTTTTAGGGACCTGTTCAGGTGGGGGCTGGGTTCACACTATGTATATTTGAGGCTGTATTTGGTCCTCATGTCAGGTCCTCATAGCAACCAAAACCAGGAGTGGATTGAAAACACAGAAAGGATCTGTTCACACAATATTGAAATTGAGTGGATGGCCGCCATATAACAGTAAATAACGGCCATTATTTCAATACCACAGCCGTTGTTTTAAAATAACAGCACATATTTGCCATTAAATGATGGCCATCCACTCAATTACAACATTATGTGAACAGAGCCTTTCTGTGTTTTCAATCCACTCCTGGTTTTGGTTGCTATACAGCCTCACAAATACAGCCTCAAATATACATAGTGTGAACCCAGCCTTAAAGTGTATTTAAGGGGACTGTATGTTAGAAAGCCCCACAAAGCACCCCATTTCAGAAACTGCACCCCCAAAACTCTGCAAAAGCACATCCAGAAAGTTTTTTTTACCCTTTAGGGGAGTCACAGAAATAAAAGCTAAGCGTGTAAGAAATTTGAAAATTTTAATTTTCTGTGCAGAGATTTTATTGTAATCCAATATTTTTCATAATTATAAACTTATTACCAGAGAAATGCACCCCAATATTTATTGCCCCGTTTCTGCAGTTTATATAAATACCCCATATGTGGCCCTATTGCGCTATTTGACGCAACCACAAGCCTCAGATATAAAGGAGCGCCTAGTGCATTTCAATGGCTCCGTTATATTTGGTCATTTCTGACTATACCACTTCAGCTTGGCAGAGGCTCTGGGGTGCCAAAACCTAAAAAACACCACTAAAGGGACACCATTCAGAAAACTACACCCCTCAAGGAATGTAACTAGGGGTGCGGTGAGCATCTGGACCCCACAGGTGCTTCACAGATTTTCCCAACAATATGGCGTGAAAAAAGACAAAAGTATTTTTTACACTAAAATGTTGTTCTAGACTTCAATTTTTCATTTTCACAAAGGGATAAAAGGAAAAAAAAAACACAAAACATGTAGCGCAGTTTCTCTCGAGTACAGAAATACCCCACATGTGGACATAAAGTGCCAAGCGGGTACAGGACGAGCCTCCAAAGGGAAGGAGCGCCAATTGGCTTTTGGAAGCTGGATTTCACTGGAATGGATTTCAAGGGCCACGTCGCATTTACAGAGCCCTCGTGCTGCCAAAACACTGGAAACCCCCACAAGTGACCCCATTATGGAAACTACACCCCTCAAGGAATCTAACAAGGGGTGCAGTGAGCATATGGACCCCACTGGTGACGGGCACAAATGTGGAACAATGTGACGTGAAAGTGAAAATTTTCATTTTTTCACTTTCACGGCACAAATGTGCCTGTCATCAAGGGGTCCATATCCTCATTGCACCCCTTGTTAGATTCCTTAAGGGATGTAGTTTCCAGAATGGGGTCACTTGCGGTGGGTTTCCACTGTCTTGGCAGCACGAGGGCTCTGTAAATGCGACATGGCGTTCATCATCCATTCTAGCCAAATCCAACCTCCAAAATCCAATTGGTGCTCCTTCCCTTCGGAGGCTTGCCCTGCACCCACATGGCGCTTTATGTCCACATGTGGGGTATTTACGGACTCGGGGGAAATTGCTCTAAACATTTTGTGTGTTTTTTTCTCTTTTAACCCCTTTTGAAAATGATAAATTCAAGGCTAGACCAACATTATAGTGTAAAAAATGTAATATTTCATTTTCACGCCACATTGTTCCACATTTGTGCCCGTCACCAGCTGGGTCCATATGCTCACTACACCCCTTGTTACATTTCCTGAGGGGTGTAGTTTCCATAATGGGGTCACTTGTGCGGGGTTTCAACTGTCTTGGCAACACAGGGGCCTTTTAAATGCAACATGGCCCCTCGAAATCCATTCCAGCCAAATCCAGCCTCAAAAAACCAAATGGCGCTCCTTCCCTTTGGAGGCTTACCCTGCACCCGCATGGCGCTTTATGTCCACATGTGGGGTATTTCCGTACTCAGGGGAAATTGCTCTACAAATTTTGTGTTTTTTTATTTTTTAGCCCCTTGTGAAAATGAAAAAATCAAGACAAGATCAATAATGTAGAGTAAAAATTTAAAACAAATTACACTAAATGTTGGTCTAGCCTTGATTTTTTTTCATTTCCACAAGGGGTTAAAAAAGAAAATAATCGCAAAGAGTGTAGGGTAATTTCCCCTGAGTACGAAAATACCCCACATGTGGACATAATGTGCCATATGGGCACAGGGCAAGCCACCAAAGGGACAGAGCGCCATTTAGAGGCTGGAATGCAGGAAGGAGGCCATGTCGCAATTACAAAGCTCCTGTTCTGCCAGGACAGTAGAAACCCCCCACAAGTGACCCCATTCTGGAAACTACACCCCATAAGGAATCTAACAAGGGGTGCAGTGAGCATATGGACCCCACTGGTAACAGGCACATATGTAGAACATGTGCCGTGAAAATAAAAAATACCATTTTTTTCATTTTCACGTCCAAAATGTGGCCGTCACCAGGGGGCCATATCCCCGCTGCCCCCCTTGTTAGATTCCTTATGGGGTGTAGTTTCCAGAATGGGGTCACTTGTGGGGGGTTTCTACTGTCCTGGCCGCACAGAGGCTTTGTAATTGCATCATGGCATCCTCTAATGGGAATGGCGGCCATACCTATTTAGCTGGGGAAAAGGGACAATTCTAATTTATTTAGGGGTATTAGGCCAATTATTAGTTTATAAGGTTGAAAATGATAGGTGTCCATCAAATTCAACCTGTGTTGATCCAGAGGAAGGCAAAAAAACCCTCGTAAGGCAGACGACAGTAGCCTCATCACTGGGAAAAAATTCCTTCCTGACTCCATAATGGCGATCAGAATAATCCCCGGATCAACATGACCCCTGAAATATGAATAAGGGACAGAATTTAGATAATGTAGAACTCCGATGACGTGTGGTACGCCTTGAAGCGATCCAGTATGCAGAGGCCGGGGCGATCAGGACGGTGGCACACTAGAAAATGGTGTCCTTCCTGATCCCCCGTTACGCCACACTCTGCACTTCTTCTGGGGTCTTCCTTTCTCCAGTGTGGGGGACGTCACCTGGAAAATGTTGTCCTGGTGCGATACGGGGTCCTTCATATCCAGAAGCGCTGGGTCCGCTCCATGGCTGCTAAATATCAGGGCTCTATTACTGCTTCTGATATTTTCGGATCGTGCCACAAGCTATAGTAGCTCAGGCAGCAAGGGACCAGAAGAGGGGGTGCTGGTATAAAAGTTATCCCCGTACAGGTGGTGACCTTTATCCAGCAGTGGGAAGATCAGTTCCCCAACGATCTCCCCACTAACTCTGAGGATGGGGGGGGGGGCATCTGGGGGCTGGATTCGGGTGTCCCTTCCTTCATACACTCTAAGGGTACGTGCACACTGCGGAATGGCGAAGGATAACCCTTTGTGCATTCCGCAGCTGGCACCCGCCGGCGGACTGATGGAGGCGCGCGTCTCCGCCCGTGTCATAGACTCCATTCTATGCACGAGCGGATTCCGCTCTCCGTCAAACGTGTTCATTCTTTAGATGGACGATGGAATCAGCCCGTGCATAGGATAGAGTCTATGACATGGGCGGAGACGCGCGCCCGCATCAGTCCGCCGGTGGGTGCCAGCTGCGGAATGCACAAAGGGTTATCCTTCGCCATTCTGCAGTGTGCATGTACCCTAAATCTGTAAGTGTACCCTGAGGTACTCTCACAGAGTTTGTAGAATTTCACACCATACCGTGATCTCTTATTGGGACGGTACTGGCGGAAAAGACGTGTCCGGGGGACAGTGTACGCTACGCTACTCCAGACACGTCACTGGATGATGAGGTTGAATGGAGGAAAGAAGGATCCTCCCATTTATCCTCACTGGCTGTTTCGGTTTCGGGGCAATAATAGCGTATGCGTCCGACACCGAAAACACCCTGGGGGCCATCTTTATACGGGGACTAGTATATGGGGTATGTAAATGTGTAGTGGTGTAGTGTAAAACTTTATTCCGTGTAGTGTAATGGTGTTTTTTACATGTTTTTTTTTAACATTAAGTATAAAAAAAAAAACTACGCCAAGAAAGGAGTTGCCGATAAATGCCGCACTTATGTGCGGCACTTATCAGCAGACCGTGCCTGTAGGATATAGGAAAAAAACACCCTACGCCAAAAAGGAGGAGTTGCTGATCAGCGGCGTACTTATGTGCGATGCTGATCAGCGGCGATAGGGTGCGGAAAAAAAAAAAATTGAAAAAAAATTGGAAAAAAACACAAACTTTCTTCAACCCTATAGCTACTGATATGTGTATTCTATACACTTATCAGCCTCTAGGGGGCAGTAGAACGCAAATTCCGGAAAAAGCCGAAGTTTGACGACGCTGGAGCCGATGATTGCCGATGGGGACCGCCGGAAAAAGACGAAGACGCCGACGAAGAAGAGGACGCGATCGGAACCCGGAAGACGCGATCGGGACGCTGGATCCGGTGAGTATGTGTCAATACCTGCTCTGGACACCTCAGCTACCTAGATGAGGTGTCCACAACAGGTATTTAACCCTTTCATGGGGTACTTATATCGTCGTGATCGGCCAGCCGGTCCCGGACGGTCCTGGCGATCGGGACGTGGCACCGTGGCCACCGTTACTTTTAACAGTAATGGCGGTCGGTGCCTACCTCGGACATAACCGACCGCCATTGCTTTCCGGGCCATCGGGTCACCGATGACCCAAAAAGCTGCAGATCGCCACCATTGGCTGATCTGAATTATCAGCCAATAGCGGTGATCGTCAGCACGGGAGGGGTTAATCACCCCCCGTGCCGACAAGCAGGGATGGCCTGCTATACATTATAGCAGGCCATCTTCCCTGATCGCTGGGTGTGTACATGCAGCGATCGGGGAAACCGCGGGCGTAAATGTACGCCCGTTTGCGTTAAGGCACGGGTTTTGGGGGCGTACACTTACGCCCGCGGTCGTTAAGGGGTTAAACCTGCAGCCCTGTGCCCAATAGCCGTGGCTTGGAGTATCTGTGCCCTAACTGTGCACCACCCCACCGTCCCTCCTCCCCACCCTCTTCACAGTTTTTCCTATTCCTCTGCAGTGAAAAATACACAGGTGCTTTAAAGCGTAACTGTCATTTCAGGGTCATTTTTCTGAAAAGATTAAATATCAACAGTTCAAGTGATTTTAAGAAACTCTGTAATAGGTTTTATGTACTAAAAGAGTTTCCTTCTGTACTGAAAAAGCAATCTCCCAGCCTCCCCCCTCACATCAGATGAAGCAGGATTTCTGTCTCCATTATGTGGCTATGGAGAGGGGAGGGGCTGTTAGGAGCGACTGAGCATGGAGCAGTCCTGCAAAGCAAAACACCCTGCAATTTTCTCTCAGTAAGTTCATAGATAAGCACTGACCTTTCTGACACCTGAATTTAGCGTTTTAGGTGCCCAGAGAGTCTACAAACAGCTGACCTTCATGTCACCTCTTCCTGCTCCCTCATCTCCCTCAGACCCTCCCCCCTTCATAGGCTTACAATGGAGAGAGCAGAGCCCGTCTTCACTGGCTTTTCTGTAATGAAGATGTGTTTGCCTGACAATGCACAGATAAGAAGTCAGGCTGGGAGATTGCTTCTTGAGTACAGAAGGAGGCTTTTTTGGCTGATGAAACCTATTACAGAGTTTCTTAAAATCGCTTATACTACTTATTTCTGCAATAAAAAAAAAAACATGACAGTTACGCTTTAACCCCTTAGGGACCAAGCCTGTTTGGGCCTTAATGACCAGGCTCATTTTTCAAAATCTGACCTGTCTCACTTTATGCGCTTATAGCTCAGTGATGCTTTAACGTATGCTAGCGATTCTGAGATTGTTTTTTCATAACATATGGTACAATATGTTAGTGGCAAAATTTGGTCACTGTCTTATGTGTTTTTGTGAAAAACATCAAAATATAATGAAAAATTAGAAAATTTTGCACTTTACGAACTTTGAAATTCTTTGCTTCTAAAAAAAAAAAAAAAGGCACATGACAAAAATTAGTTAGTAAGTCACATTATCAATATGTCCTCTTTATTCTGGCTTCATTTCGTAAACATATTTCACTTTTTTAGGGTGTCACGGGGCTTAGAAATGTATCAGCAAATTATCAAATTTTCATGAAATTTCCAAAACTAATTTTTTTAGGGACCAGTTCTTTTTTTAGGGTATATTCACAAGGGCGGGCTCGCAGCGAAATTCTCACTGCGAGCCCGGCAGGTCCTGTCAGTTCCCATAAACTACATACTTGCTGCGGTCTAAACGACCGCAGCGAGTATGTAATTATACCGCGCTTAACCCCTTCTACTCCCGCCGGCTGTAAGCAGCATACATTACCTGTCCTCGCTGCACGGGTCCGGCGTCCTGCTCTCCCGTCCGGCCAATTAGTGTGCTGCCCAGCCGCAGCCACTGATTGGCCGGGCGGGAGAGCAGGACGCCGGACCCGTGCAGCAAGGACAGGTAATGTATGCTGCTTACAGCGGGGGAGCCGGCGGGAGTAGAAGGGGTTAAGCGCGGTATAATTACATACTCGCTGCGGTCGTTTAGACCGCAGCAAGTATGTAGTTTATGGGAACTGACAGGACCTGCCGGGCTCGCAGCGAGAATCTCGCTGCGAGCCCGCCCGTGTGAATATACCCTTAAGTTGATTTAGGAGGCTTGTATACTGGAAACCTCCATAAGTGACCCCATTTTGGAAACTAGACACCTTAAAGAATTAATCTAGGGGTATAATGAGCATTTTACCCCTACAGGAAAGTATTCACAATTAGGCCGGAAAAAAATGGAAAACAGAAATTTTCCAATAATATATTTGTTAAGATTAAAGTATCTCATTTTCATAATAAACATGAGAGAAAATGCACCCCAAATTTTGTAACGAAGGTTCTCCTGAGTACAATGGTACCCCATATGTGGCCGTAAACCACTGTATGGGCACACAGCGGGGCTCAGAAGGGAAGGAGCGCCTATTAGCATTTCCAGTTCAGATTTTGCTGAAGAAGTTTCTGAGCGCCAGGTGCGTTTGAAGAGCCCCTGTAGTGTCAGCAATATAACCTCCCTCCAAAAGTCCCCCCATTTAGGAAAGTGCACCACTCAAAGAATACATCTTGGGGTGTGGTGACCATTTTGACCCCACAGGTATTAGAGGAAAGTATTTAAAAAAAGGCAGTAAAAATGAAAAAAATTGAATTTTTCCAATAACATGTTTGTTTAGTTTGAAATTTCTCAATTTCACGAGGAACAGGGGAGAAAACTCACCCCAATATATGTAACGCAGGTTATCCTGAGTAGAACGGTACCCCATACATGGGTATAAACCACTGTGTGGGCACACAGCGGGCCTCGGAAGGAAGGGAGCATTTTCAGTGCATGATTTTTCTGAAGAAGTTTCTGAGAGCCAGGTGCAGTGCCCCTGTAATGTCTACAGAATAGAACCCCCCCCCCCAAAAAAAATTTACCCATTTTGGAAAGTACACCCCTCAAGGAATTCATCTTGGGGTGTGGTGAGCATTTTGACCCCACAGGTATTGGAGGAAAGTATTCAAAACTAGACCGTAAAAATGAAAAAAATAAAATTTTTCAAATAACATGTTTGTTTGGTTTGAAATTTTTCAATTTCACTAGGAACAGGGGAGAAAAAGCACCCCAAAATTTGTAACGGAGGTTCTCCTGAGTACAATGGTACCCCATATGTGGGCATAAACCACTGTATGGGCACACAGCACAGGCTCAGAAGAGAAGGAGTGTCATTTTAGTTACAGGCAATATGTGGGTGTTTACTGGTTATCTGGGGTGGTAATGGACAATCTCGGGGTGTTTACTGGCTATCTGAGGTGGCAACAGGCAATCTGGTGGGTTTAAGTGCAATCTGGGGTGGTTACGAGCAGTCTGTGCCAATCTGGGGTGGTTACGGTCAATCTGGGGTGGTTACGGGCAATCTGGGGGTGTTTACTGGCTGTATGGGGTGGATACGGGCAATCTGGGGAGATTACGGGCAATCTGGGGAAATTACGGGCAATCTGGGGAGATTACGGGCAATCTGGGGAGATTACGGGCAATCTGGGGAGATTACGGGCAATCTGGGGAGATTACGGGCAATCTGGGGAGATTACGGGCAATCTGGGGAGATTGCGGGCAATCTGGGGTAGTGTCGGGCAATCTGGGGTAGTGTCGGGCAATCTGGGGTGGATATGGGCAATCTGGGGTGGATATGGGCAATCTGGGGTGGATACGGGCAATCTGGGGTGGATACGGGCAATCTGGGGTGGATACGGGCAATCTGGGGAGATTACGGGCAATCTAGGGTGGTTACGGACAATCTGGGGTGGTTACGGGCAATCTGGGGTGGTTACGGGCAATCTGGGGGGGTTACGGGCAATCTGGGGTGGTTACAGGCAATCTGGGGTGGTTACAGGTAAACTGGGGTGGTTACAGGTAATCTGGGGTGGTTACAGGTAATCTGGGGTGGTTAAAGGTAATCTGGGGTGGTTACAAGTAATCCAGGGCACTTGACTTTGGTGACAGGCGTAAAAAAGTGCCGGCACCATTTGGAACAAGCGATCAGTGGTATATAGTATATACCGCTGATCACTTGTACTGGGACCACACCGGGTGGTCACAGATCATTGCCCCATGCTCTCCGCCACCTCCGGTGGTGGAGAGAATGAAGCTTTGATCATTTTTAGGAATCCATCACTGTGAACAGAGTCTGTTCACAGAGATGGCGGCGGCCATCTTGGATCAGATGGCCGCCCTGGGAAGGGAGCGTCAGTGACCAGGTCACTAGGGTTAATTCTGGGGACAAGGGGGGACATGTTCTCATCTCCTCTCACTGTGGATTTACGTGGAGAAGAGATGAAAGCGTTCAGCTGCGCTGGCAATGTCTGTTACCGGTGGCCGCCGTTATACTGGTAATAACGGCGATCGCCGGTGAGGGGACTTGCCGGGACAGACCCCACACTCTGCCCCAACCCCTCAGCTACCTCCGGTAGCTGAGAGGAGGGGGCTGCGGGCATTACCCGTGCCGCTGCACTATTCTGCACCATCGCCATAAAGAGCTGATGGCAGCAGAATAGAGCCCATTAGTGATCGCTGTAAAAATCCGTATCGGCGGTCACTAATAACATAATACATGTATTCTCTGGGTCGCTACGGTTTTGGCGATACCACATTTGTATAGGTTTCTTTAACTATTATCACTTTGGCGCAATAGAAACTATCTTCCTAGCAAAAACCCACAAAAACAGTCGCCGCATTGCAAGATCCATAGCGTTCTCATCTTTTGCGCGACAGAGCTGGTTTTGAGCTTATTTTTTGCGGGAAGATCTGTAGTTTCTATTGATACCAAGTTTTATATGTATATGACTTTTTGATCTCTTTTATGACGTATTTTCTAAAGTGAATTGATAAAATACAGCTATTCTGGTACTGTTTTTTTAATTTTATTTTTACAGCGTGTGTCGTGCGATATAATTATTGATATAGTTTTATAGATTGGGTCGTTACGGACGTGGCGATACCAAATATGTATAGGATTTGTGTTTTTGATCACTTTTATGTCACGTTTTATTGGGTATAGGGAATGTAATGCATCTTTATTATTGGGGGGGGGCTGTGTTGTGTTTGGTGCACACTTTTTCACTTTTTTTTACTTTTACACTAGTGTACATTACTGTACACTAGTGTAAAATACTTTGATCACTGATACAATACATTGCAGTACCTGATGTACTGCAGTGTATTGTATCATGCCTCATGCTGACAGGCAATAGCCACGGCCACCCCTGTCAGCATGAGGCATCTCCATGGTGACCCCAGGGACCTTCATTAGGACCCCAGGATCACCATGGAGACATCGGGACCCTGGACAACGACGCGGGACATCGCGATCGCGTAAGTGACCCACGGCGCCGTCCGGGATCCACCGGGACCCGTTAGATGCCGCTGTCATGGTTTGACAGCGGCATTTAACGGGTTACAGGAGGGTGTCAGCGGTCACACTGACCGCTGACAACCCGTCCTGCAGCCGCCGCCAGGCGGTAATTTATTCCAATGCGCCCAGCGTTAAAAGGCGTACGCATCGGAATAAAGCCAATTAGTGGCCAATGTGAAAAGGCAGCATGGCAGTCACTAAGGGGTTAATGATCCAGCCCATGTGCTGTGCTGAGGAAAAAAAGTAAATCTGCCTGGAGCATTCCTAATGATGAGTAGGGTGGGAAGGAGGGACAGAGAGGGTGTGCCAGCCTAATGTATACACAATCTAACCCCCGGCCTTTTGGCACAGGGCTGTAAGTTTAAAAGTTGTTTTTTAGGACAATAACTGCATCGTCTGGGTCTGGGTGCACCACTCTGTCCCCTCCTGTCCTGCCCCCTCCAGTTCAGTTCACCGAGGCAGCATCCTCCCGTCCCGCCCAGTCCGCCCCCATCTGTACCGCCCCCTCCCCTCCAGTCCAGCTCGCCCAGGCAGCATCCTTCTGCCCCACTCAGCCCGCCTCCTCCCATGCCGTATGACAGCCGTTTAGGACCCCAGGACAGCAGGGTGCTCACTGCTATAGTTTGCAAAGCTCAGCCCAGGCTCCCAGCGCCGATGGCGTTCTTGCTATTTTCAAACTATAGCAGTGAGCAGCATACTGTCCAGGGCTCCTGAATGGCAGAAGAGTGTTCCCCGCACTGTCCCACCAGCTCGGCCCGCCCCCTCCCATGCAGCTGAGCTGACAGCCTGCGGGGGACACTCTTCTGACGTTCAGGAGCCCAGGACAGTATACTGCTCACTGTTATAGTTTGCAAATAGCAAGAACCCGATCAGCGCTGAGACCCTGGGCTGAGCTTTACCATCCAGCTCAACCCAGGCTCCCAGCGCTGATCACACTCCTGCTATATGCAAACTATAGCAGTGACCACCCTTCTGTCCTGGTCTCCTGAACGGCTGTCATACAACATGGGAGGGGGCGGGCTGAGTGGGACAGGAGGATGCTGCCTGGGCGAGCTGGACTGGCGGGGAGGGGGCAGTACAGATAGGGGCGAACTGAGCGGGACGGGAGGATGCTGCCTGGGTGAACTGAACTGGAGGGGGTGGCACAGGAGGGTGCAGACTGGGCAGGACAGAGTGATGCTCCCGAACCTAGGTGACGCCCCAAATGCTCTTAAGCCCCTAATTTGCATAGGGGCAATTTTAGGAAGATTGCAGAGGAGGAGAGGAGCGGTTCTAACTGCTATCAACTTCTAAGGTAAAGGGCTCTTGCGGCATATGAGCAGGTTCTCTCGGCAGAACCTGCTGATAGTGCCGCTTTAAATGCAGCGTACGCAGAAACCCCACCGCCCGATCTGCCCCATTCTGGCGCAGGTGGGCCCAATGAGAAAATTGTATTCACATCTGGCCCCTGTTCACTTTACACCAGGTATTAAATGTCCCTAAATCTGTTTATCAAAACAAACTTATCTGTACGCTGCTCTAAATAAATCCAGTGAATCTGAGGCTGCTGTGAGCGGGCTTATTTGTTTACCATAATTTACACCTACCTGCACAATAATTAGCAACTTTTGTACATCAGGGATGATAAATCCCACATTACCTGTAATAGTTAATGTAACTAGATTTTCATTTCCAGGAAAATACATAGTGCTTGAAAAGAGCGCCCCTTTATCAGTGACTTCCTTTTAAGAGAAACTTTAATCCTAGGTGCCGTCGTTTAAGAGCGACTTGGGTCCCATCCCTTTAAGAGCAACTTGGCTCCCGTTCCTTTTAAGAGCAACATGAGTCCTTTTAGGAGCGACCTGGGTCCCTTCGCTCTTAATTGGACCCAGGTGGCTCTTAAAGGGACCCAGGTCGCTCTTAAAGAGACCCATTTCGCTCTTAAAGGGACATATTTCACTCTTAAAGGGACATATTTCACTCTTAAAGGGACATATTTCACTCTTAAAGGGACATATTTCACTCTTAAAGGGACCCATTTCGTTCTTAAAGGGACCCATTTCGTTCTTAAAGGGACCCAGGTCACTCTTAAAGGGACCAAGGTCGCTCTTAAAGGGACCAAGGTCGCTCTTAAAGGGACCAAGGTCGCTCTTAAAGGGACCCAGGTTGCTCTTAACCCCTTAAGGACAGAGCCAATTTGATTTTTTCGTTTTTTCCTCCTTGTGCTTAAAAGGCCATAGCACTTGCATTTTTCCACCTAGAAACCAACATGAGCCCTTATTTTTTGCGTCACTAATTGTACTTTGCAATTACAGGCTGAATTTTTAGATAAAGTACACTGCAAAACCAGAAAAAAATTCAAAGTGTGGTGAAATTGAAAAAAAAAAAACGCATTTTGTTTATTTGGGGGAAATGTGTTTTCGCCCTGGGGTAAAACTGACTTGTTATGCATGTTCCTCAAGTCGTTATGATTAAAACGATATGTAACATGTATAACTTATATTGTATCTGATGGCCTGTAAAAAATTCAAACCATTGTCAACAAATATACGTCACTTAAAATCGCTCCATTCCCAGGCTTATAGCGCTTTTATACTTTGGTCTATGGGGCTGTGCCAGGTGTCATTTTTTGCGCCATGATGTGTTCTTTCTATCGGTATCTGATTGCGCATATATACGACTTTTTGATCGCTTTATATTACAATTTTTCTGGATTTGATGCGACCAAAAATGCGCAATTTTGCACTGTGGGATTTTTTTGTGCTGACGCCGTTTACTGTGCGAGATCAGGAATGTGATTAATTAATAGTTCAGGCAATTACGCACGCGGCGATAGCAAACATGTTTGTTTATTTATTTGTTTACTTTTATTAATAACCTGGGAAAAGGGGGGTGATTCAGACTTTTATTAGGGGAAGGGGCTTTTTACTATAAAAAACAGTTTTTTTTTCTTTTACACTTATACTAGAAGCCCTCCTGGGGGACTTCTAGTATACACACTTTGATCTCTCATAGAGATCTCTGCAGCATAGATATGCTGCAGAGATCCATGAGATAGGCAGTCGTTTACTTCCGGCTGCTGCAGCTGGAAGTAAAAGAGTGTCGAGCCGGGGACGGCGCCATCTTGGAGCAGTCCCCGGCCGGCTTCAGTTACGGAGATCGCTCCTCCGGGATAACATCCCGGAGGAGCGATCTCCCCACTAGACACCAGGGATGACGCTGCGTCCAGTATTCGGATGCAGCTGTCAGCTTTGACAGCTGCATCTGATTACTGTATTAGCGGGCACGGCGATCGGACCGTGCCCGCTAATACCTGCGGTCCCGGGCTACAAGCGGCACCCGGGATCGCCGCGCGGCCCCGCTCTGAACGGCCCTAACGGCATCAGGGCGTAAATATACGCCCTATGTCGTTAAGGGGTTAAAGGTACCCAGGTCGCTCCTAAAGGGACCCAGGTCGCGCCTAAAGGGACCCAGGTCGCGCCTAAAGGGACCCAGGTCGCGCCTAAAGGGACCCAGGTCGCGCCTAAAGAGACCCAGGTCGGGCCTTAAGGGACCCAGGTCGCTCCTAAAGGGACCCAGGTCGCTCCTAAAGGGACCCAGGTCGCTCTTAAAGGGACCCAGGTCGCTCTTAAAAAGACCAATTTCACTCTTAAAGTAACAGATTTCGTTCTTAAAGGGACCCAGGTTGCTCTTAAAGGGACCCAGGTTGCTCTTAAAGGAACATATTTCGTTCTTGAAGGGACCCAGGTCGCTCTTAAAAGGGACCTAGGTTTCTTCTTCTTCTTCAGAAATCCTGCTTCTTCTAAAGTGAGGAGGAAGGTAGGAAAACAGGTTTTTGAATACAGAAGGAAACACTTTTGCTTAATAAAACCTATTAGAGTTTTTTAAGAATTGCTTGTACTATTGATATTTATTGATTTCTAAAAAATGACACTTAAATGACAGTTACGCTTTAAGGAGAATTAGTATCCCTTGGACCTACGTCAATAGGCCCCTCACTAGCCAGACAACACCCTGCTTTGCACTGAAGATGGGCAACAACCCCCAAAATAGCTGTTTGCAGATGGGACGTCTTTTCTGTTGGAGAAATTGTTTGGTTTGGCATAAAATCCCCCATCAATGTTCTAAGATTTCTAGATAGAGTAAGACTTGACAGGACAGCTCTTTGCCCAAGAGGTGTGAGAGCTATTTTAATATCCTTTTTGCCCTCATTTAAGGCAGCATAAACATAGTGAAAGATTTCCTTTATGTTCCCAGCATTTTGGGTCCTAATAAAGCGTGGAGAAGGGTGAAAGCGTGACTACATGTTGCTATGGCTCCACCCTATGCCTACTTCCCACTCTGAAGAATAAATTAAATAAACATAAAAGTTTCTGGAGTTGTGCATTAGGAAGATTGTCTCTAGCAGGCTTAAAGGGAACCAATTACGCCGAAAATCCATCTTAAGATAAGGAAACGTGCTGGCACATCACCCAGCATGTTTCCTAAACATCCCCCTGTAACCTTCGTGCCCCCCTCCATCAGTCAGTAATCTTACTTTGAAGAAGTCCCGCGCTGTATGTAAATTTCTGGCAGTCACAGGTCCTGGGCGTCTGTAATGGCTGTAATCACGCCCAGAGGGACGTGCTTGAGGTCTGCCTTCCATCCACGTGACCCGGCAGCTCGGCGGCGCGCTGACATCATCCGCACGCAGCGCAGACATCTTCTGTAGTCGACGACGCCGATGCACTGCGCATGCGTGGACTCCGGAAGACGACGGCACTGCGTGCGGATGACGTCAGCGCGCCGCTGACGTGAAACGCAAGCCTCCGGGTCACGTGGATGGAAGGCAGACCTCAAACACGCCCCTCTGGGCGTGATTACAGCTATTACAGACGCCCAGGACCTGTGACTGATTCTGCCCACCTTGACTAAATCCGCCCAGCGTGACTACTTGCCAGAAATTTACATGCAGCGCGGGACTTCTTCAAAGTAAGATTACTGACTGATGGAGGAGGGCACGGAGGTTACAGGGGGATGTTTAGGAAACCTTATCTTTTCCTTATCTTAAGATGGATTTTCGGCGTGATTGGTTCCCTTTAACATTGATTTCAAAATGAAATGTTCTTAAGTAATCTTTCCATATAGGGATGAAGCATATGGTAGGTAATCTCTGATGATGGCAATAAGTAGAGAGGGGTTGTTTTTCTAAGAAAACCGCTTTAAGTAATGTAGCAAATAATTAACATTAAAATCACTTGAGGGTACCAGTCATTAAAACTTTTAAAATGTAAATCAACAATAGATGTGATATAAAGCATGTTTGCAATTTACATTCTTTTTTTTTTTAGTTATCACAGAAAACATGGCACTTCCTGTATATTGACACTTTTTTCCCCAAAGAGTGTAAACACATAAGTCCAGTGTATCCCAGGCCATCTGAGGTCTCACAGAGAGAAGGCAGTCATGTGATTGACGGACACATTGAGCAGTGACAACACTGTACTGGCCAGGACTTCATGTGTTTAGTCTCTTTTTTTCAACCAGCACAAGACTAAAAAGCTTCAGGAGACTGGACCTGGATTTCACAGCATTTAAAAAAATGTATATTGCAAAGATGCTTTATTTCACATCTTCTGTTGATTTAGATGTTGAAAGTTATAACAGGTACACTTTAACCCCTTCCCGAACGAAGGCGTAACTGTACGTCCTCGCACGGGTGGAGGAGTTCAGAGCGGGGCCACGCGGCGACCCCGCTCTGAACCACCACAGTCCCGGGTGCGGCATATAGCCCGGGACCGCGGCTATTAGCAGGCATGGTCCGATCGCTGTGCCCGCTAATTAAGTCTTCAGATGCAGCTGTCAAAGTTGACAGCTGCATCTGAAGACTTACTGCAGCCGTTCCCTGGTGGTCTAGTGGGGAGGTTGTCCTGGAGGAGCGATCCCCGTGTCTGGTGCCGGCCGGGGTCTGCGCCGTATTGGCGCTTATCCCGGCTCGGCATTCTATTGCTTTTGGCTGCAGCAGCCAAAAGCAATAGAACACTTATCTCATCGATCTATGCTGTATAACTATACAGGATAGATCTCAATGAGAGATCAGTTTGCATATACTAGAAGTCACCCAGGGGGACTTCTAGTATATGTGTGTAAAAAATAAAAAAAAAGTTGTATTATTAATAAATAATCCCCTCCCCTAATAAAAGTTTGAATCACCCCCCTTTTCCCATTTTATAAATAGAAATAAACAAACATGTTTGGTATCGCCGCGTGCGTAATCACCCAAAATATTAATTTATTACATTCCTGATCTTGTACGGTAAACAGCGTAAATGCAAAAAAATCGCAAAGTGCAAAATTGCGCATTTTTGGTCGCATCAAATCCAGAAAAATTGTAATAAAAAGTGATCAAAAAGTCACATTTGAACAATCAAGGTACCGATAGAAAGAACACATAACGGCGCAAAAAATGACACCTCACACAGCACCATAGACCAAAGGATAAAAGCGTTATAAGTAGAGATGAGGGAACCTCGAGCATGCTCGAGTCCATCCGAACCCGAACTTTTGGCATTTGATTAGTAGTGGCTGCTGAACTTGGATAAAGCCCTAAGGCTATGTGGAAAACATGGATATAGTAATTGGCTGTATCCATGTTTATCCAGCCACCGCTAATCAAATACTGAACATTTGGGTTCGGATCGACTCGAAGCCGAACCCAGTTCGCTCATCTCTAGTTATAAGCACATATATGGTTTGAATTTTTTTCAAGCCATCAAATAAAATAAAAGTTATACATGTTACATATTTTAATTGTACAGACTTGAGGAACATATATAACATGTCAGTTTTTCCATAGGACACACAGTGTAAAAACACTTTCACCGCGCATATAAATATTTTCTGGTTTTGCAGCATATTTTATGCAAAAATTCAGCCTGTCAGTGCAAAGTACAATTAGTGACGCAAAAATAAGGGCTCACGTGAGTCTGTAGGTGTAAAAATGCAACTGCTATAGCCTTTTAAGCACAAGGAGAAAAAAATGAAAACGCAAAAATTAAAATTAGCCCGGTCCAGAAGGGGTTAAAGAATCACACACTTAAAACAAGGTGGCAGTCCCAGTGAAATAATGCACACAGTAGTAAACATTTCATTATAACATTGTCTAAATGCAAAGAACACAGGAATTGGGATACTTGTAAACCATATTACCTATTCTCTTTCCACCTCTACTGCTGATCAGTTATTTACCCACAAGTAGAGTTGTAAAACACTTTCTCCAGGGCACCACCACCCCAACACGTGTTTTGTGCCCTTCACCTGACCCCCAGATGAAGGGCTTAAAACATGAGCATTCCTAGAAAGGATTAAAAGTAATTTTATCAAAGTAACTATGTGCTTCATGTGCTAAGAACTTTGTGAAAGTAGAATTTTTTTTTAGTGACAAAGTGTACATCATGTTAGTAGTAAGTTTTGGTCGATACATGCATTTTTCTAGGTTTAAAACGCTTTGCTTGTAACAAATATAGTCACGCAACACAAATGAGGTAACAATTCATACTAAAACTATGTCTACTTTATGTTGCCATTATTTGGTAAAGCTCTTTTTTCCTTTTTACGGTGTTACAGGGTTTAAAAGTTTAGCACCAAATTTTTCATATTTCACATACAGTAATGGGCGACAACCCTCAGGTACAACAATAGGGGACAGGAACAATGGTGAGGTACAACAACAGGGGTGTAGATCAGGTAGAGCAAAAGGGGGTGCAATAAAGAACAGTAATTGGGACAGTGGTGAGGATCAGGTATAGAAACAGAGGTCAGGAAAGACTATCAGGAATAACATCAGGGGACAGCGACGATGATTAGGTACAGCAAAGGGTGGGGGCTAGACCTTTAGGCCAGCCTATTCCCATGGCTGTTGAGGGGGCGTGACCTAGACGGCTATGACGCCACCAAGGGGCGGGGGTCTACAGCACCGTTGTAGGGCTAGGTGTTGCTTCGATCCAGAAGACCCGTCCAGGTGGCACAATCCACAGAAGATAAAAGATCACTTTAAAGTGACTGTACCACCAGGCCCAGGCTGAAGCACTGGAGGCGGGCCGAGGAGGGGCTGGGGTTTCTTCCCACGGGGGGTGGGTCGGCCCGCCTACAGTGCTTCAGCCTGGGCCTGGTGGTACAGTCACTTTAACTAGAACAAGCAACATGACGAATGATATACAATAAGGTGTGAAAACTCCAAAATTTACCCTTTACACCTGTGTAGAGAAGTCATAATGCAAAAAGGGGGGTGACAGTGTCACTTTAAGTTAAAAGGGATGTGTCAGCTGCAATTCAAATTTCAAACTGCTGACCCTGTTAGATAGCCAGTAGGACAAGGAGACACATGGCACCTTTCATATATCCGTCTGTGCTTCCAGAACATATAGAAAAAAAAAAAATCATTTTTCTAAGTCAAAGAGGCTTTCCTGAGCTCCTGAAGTGCACAAAGCTGTAACACCTCCTTACACCCCCCTGACCCTGCTTGGGACTCATAAAGAGAGGAGACAATCCAGCTTGCTGCTTTTTAGGAGTCTGGAAACACCTCCTTGAGTATCGGTAAAAAAAAAAAAGATGGTGTAGGATCTTTAGGCTTAGCAAATCACTACTAGATTAGATGTTAGTGATCACTCACCTTTTTGAGTTGTGCTAGGATAGGCACAACTTTATAGAAGGCTCAAAATAAATACACCGCAGCTCCCTGGAAGGAACATCCGACCAAATAGCATTGGAGGGGAGTAAAGTGCAGCTATTCGAATCTACAATGGACCAGCAGATTCACTAATATCCTTCCTTTATGGATAGCGCAGGGGTCTATATCTGGGTCAAAACCACTCAAATAATATCATTATTATTATTATTTCAGCGGTTTTGACCCAGATATAGACACCTGCGCTATCCATAAAGGAAGAATATTAGTTAGGGCTGGGCGGTATACCGTGAAAATACCGATACCGTCCCTGGCG
Organism: Dendropsophus ebraccatus; assembly: GCF_027789765.1. Classification (NCBI taxonomy): domain Eukaryota; kingdom Metazoa; phylum Chordata; class Amphibia; order Anura; family Hylidae; genus Dendropsophus; species Dendropsophus ebraccatus. Next base: position 90,740,464 of record NC_091458.1, on the reverse strand, counting down.
TCGGTTAACCGACCTCAACTTTGCCAGGACGGTATCTGCGGTATTTCACGTTTGTGGTGTGCTGAGCAGGGATGCCGGCAGTCAGGCAGGACGTGGCTGCAGCAGATCAGATGAGGGATCACTGAGCTCTGACACTACAGCCCGGGGATCCGGATTATCTCCCCCCGGACCCCAAGACGCGGACACTGAGCCTGTGGAGAACAGCGGCGGAGTGCAGCCTGCGCTCCCCGCCTAGGCCTCTCTCCCCGGTCAGCGCATGCAGCACAGAGCCGAGGACCGGGTGACCGCTCTGCCCCCTCCCCCTCCTGTCACTGCCGGGACCTGTCCAGAGGCGCCAGTCACTGTGCGCAGCCACAACTCTCCCCCTCTGTGTAACTAACAGCAGCTCTCATGAGGGTAACCTCTTCCTTATATGTGCCGCTGCCGTCCACACAGCCCTCCCCTGTCACCAGTCTCCGGGAGGTACACTCTCCAGCCGCAGGGTTGTAGATCATCCCCCCCAGGCCAGATAAGGATTGATGGGACAGTGTGTAGCAGCAGGTTAATGCACGGAGGAGCCGCTGTCTTGTTTAGCTGCTGTGCTCTCCTCTTATCACTGACACCCGAGGCAGAGGCTAAAGGAGGAAAGGGTTTCTCAATTCTGTATGTACACAGAGCATAGCAGAGCTGGAATAGCAGAGCTGTCTCAGTTGTCTGCTGTGTGTGTATAGATAGACCTGTCCCCCCCCCTCCTGTGTATAGAGAGACCTGTCCCCCCCTCCTGTGTATAGAGAGACCTGTCCCCCCTCCTGTGTATAGAGAGACCTGTCCCCCCCCCTCCTGTGTATAGAGAGACCTGTCCCCCCTCCTGTGTATAGAGATTCATGTCCCCCCTCCTGTGTATAGAGACCTGTCCCCCCCTCCTGTGTATAGAGAGACCTGTCCCCCCCCTCCTGTGTATAGAGACATGTCCCCCCCATCCTGTGTATAGAGAGACCTGTCCCCCCTCCTGTGTGTATAGAGACCCGTCCCCCCCTCCTGTGTGTATAGAGAGACCCGTCCCCCCTCCTGTGTGTATAGAGACCCGTCCCCCCTCCTGTGTATATAGAGAGACCCGTCCCCCTTCCTGTGTATATAGAGAGACCCGTCCCCCCTCCTGTGTGTATAGAGAGACCCGTCCCCCCTCCTGTGTGTATAGAGAGACCCGTCCCCCCTCCTGTGTGTATAAAGAGACCTGCCCCACTCCTGTGTGTATAGAGAGACCCGCCCCACTCCTGTGTGTATAGAGAGACCCGCCCCCCCCCTCCTGTGTATAGAGAGACCTGTCCCCCCTCCTGTGTGTATAGAGAGACCTGTCCCCCTCCTGTGTGTATAGAGACCTGTCCCCCCTCCTGTGTGCATAGAGAGACCTGTCCCCCCTCCTGTGTATAGAGAGACCTGTCCCCCCTCCTGTGTATAGAGAGACCTGTCCCCCCTCCTGTGTATAGAGAGACCTGTCCCCCCTCCTGTGTATAGAGAGACCTGTCCCCCCTCCTGTGTATAGAGAGACCTGTCCCCCCTCCTGTGTATAGAGAGACCTGTCCCCCCTCCTGTGTATAGAGAGACCTGTCCCCCCTCCTGTGTATAGAGAGACCTGTCCCCCCTCCTGTATATAGAGAGACCTGTCCCCCCTCCTGTATGTATATAGAGACACCTGTCCCCCTCCTGTATGTATATAGAGACACCTGTCCCCCTCCTGTGTGTATATAGAGACCTGTCCCCCCTCCTGTGTGTATATAGAGAGACCTCTCCTCCTGTGTGTATATAGAGACCTGTCCCCCCTCCTGTATCTATATAGAGACCTGTCCCCCCTCCTGTGTATAGAGACCTGTCCCCCCTCCTGTATATAGAGACCTGTCCCCCCTCCTGTGTATAGAGAGACCTGTCCCCCCTCCTGTGTCTATATAGAGACCTGTCCCCCCTCCTGTGTATAGAGACCTGTCCCCCCTCCTGCATATAGAGACCTGTCCCCCCTCCTGTATATAGAGAGATCTGTCCCCCCTCCTGTGTATAGAGAGACCTGTCCCCCCTCCTGTATATAGAGAGATCTGTCCCCCCTCCTGTGTATAGACCTGTCCCCCCTCCTGTATATAGAGAGATCTGTCCCCCCTCCTGTGTATAGAGAGACCTGCCCCCCCTCCTGTATATAGAGACCTGTCCCCCCTCCTGTATATAGAGAGATCTGTCCCCCCCTCCTGTGTATAGAGAGACCTGTCCCCCCTCCTGTATATAGAGAGATCTGTCCCCCCTCCTGTGTATAGACCTGTCCCCCCTCCTGTATATAGAGAAATCTGTCCCCCCTCCTGTGTATAGAGAGACCTGTCCCCCCTCCTGTATATAGAGACCTGTCCCCCCTCCTGTGTATAGAGAGACCTGTCCCCCCCTCCTGTGTCTATATAGAGACCTGTCCCCCCTCCTGTGTATAGAGAGACCTGTCCCCCCTCCTGTATATAGAGACCTGTCCCCCCTCCTGTATATAGAGAGATCTGTCCCCCCTCCTGTATATAGAGAGACCTGTCCCCCCTCCTGTATATAGAGAGATCTGTCCCCCCTCCTGTGTATAGAGAGACCTGTCCCCCCTCCTGTATATAGAGACCTGTCCCCCCTCCTGTATATAGAGAGATCTGTCCCCCCTCCTGTGTATAGAGAGACCTGTCCCCCTCCTGTATATAGAGAGATCTGTCCCCCCTCCTGTGTATAGAGAAACCTGTCCCCCCTCCTGTATATAGAGACCTGTCCCCCCTCCTGTATATAGAGATCTGTCCCCCCTCCTGTGTATAGAGAGACCTGTCCCCCCTCCTGTGTATAGAGACCTGTCCCCCCTCCTGTGTATAGAGAGACCTGTCCCCCCTCCTGTATATAGAGAGATCTGTCCCCCCTCCTGTATATAGAGAGACCTGTCCCCCCTCCTGTATATAGAGAGATCTGTCCCCCCTCCTGTGTATAGAGAGACCTGTCCCCCCTCCTGTGTGTATATAGAGAAACCTGTCCCCCCTCCTGTGTGTATATAGAGAAACCTGTCCCCCTCCTGTGTGTATATAGAGAGACCTCTCCTCCTGTGTGTATATAGAGAGACCTCTCCTCCTGTGTGTACGTAGCTGTATAACTCTGATAATAATAATGACAATAGACTAAATTCACAACCTTGTGTTGCTGCTCAGTGAGTTACTTTTCTTTTTTTTGAACATAATATCCCGAGTTTGGCACAGGCAAGTGGGTGTGGCTTGTAAAAAGGGCGTGGCTTACAAAGGGCGTGTCATAGTTATCGTTCAATTATCGTTACCGCAGCTACACGTGCGATAAACCGCGATATTGATTTAGGCCAATATAGCCCAGCCCTAATATTAGTGAATCTGCCAGTCCAGTGTAGATTCGAATTGCTGTAGAAAAAAAATAGAAGCACAGCT